>NC_089805.1:43318528-43476619 GCF_029633855.1 Hoplias malabaricus
TAATCCAAGAGATGCACAGTGATAGGGGGAATGAGGCAGACTGGCAGAGGGGCGGTAGGTTAGTGATGGGGCACGGGGCTTATAACTGCGCTGGTGTAGCTGTGATGTTCTCCAAGTGTTGTTTTTTACCCCAGTTTCTTAAATCTGAAGAAGTGGTTGAGGGGCAACTTTTAAAGGTTACAGTGAAATTTGAACACGTTTATTTGATATTTATTTTTGTGTATGCACCTGCAAATCAGAGAGAGTGCTGTGTCTTTTTGGAAAAGCTCTCTAAAACAATAGCTGATTGTGACTTAGACCATTATCTTGTGTTGGGGGGAGATTTTAATTGTACTGCCAGTGATTTTGACAGGAATCATATAGAACCCAATCCCACATCTAGACGTGTTTTATCTGATTTTATTGAGAAATACGATCTGGTTGTTGTGTGGCGCTATAAATATGCGTCCGCTAGGCTGTACACTTGGACATGCACATGGGATGTGGTTGTTTCAATGGCAAGGATGGATAGGTTTTACTGTTTGAAACATCATTCACAGGTTTTTAGGAACTGCAGTATTGTGCCAGTGGGGTTTACTGATCATAGTAAGGTGATGGGGGGTGTTTTTATTAGTTCTGTTAAATCTAAAAGTGCTTACTGGCATTGGAATACTACTCTTATGAATGATTTTAATTTTAAGGTTTGTTTTAAGTTTTTTTGGGACACTTGGAGGCAGAAAAGGTAATTTTGACTCACTGCAGCAGTAGTGGGACATTGGCAAAATCCGTATCCAGCAGCTCTGTAAGCAGTACACTCTCGGTATCACAAAGAGCATTTTTCAAACTCCTGATGAACTTCAAAATGACATACTGTACTTCCAACAATTGGTCGACTCAAAGGGGGAGCCGTGTGATATCCAAACACTCCGTGACAGAAAATCAGCCTGAGCAGAATTGCTGGGTGTCAAGGCGCTGGGAGCATTGATCAGATCTCGGTTTCAGTACATCTCTGGAGATGGATGCTCCTGGCGGTAGGACTGTATTTCTTCAGTTTGGAGAACAAAGTAGGTTCATCCACTGCCTCCGTTCGATTGATGGTCGGGAACTGGCGAACCCAGCAGGGGTCAGACTGTACAGTTCTACTCTGAGCTGTACTCCAGCGAGTTGGAGGAGGACACATCAGTGTCTCTGAGTTTCTATGAAGGGTTGCCCCAGGTGTCACCAGAGCAGAACATGCCTCTGGAAGGGGAAAGAAGACTCCTGGCATTGACGGCCTGCCAGTAGAATTTTGCAAGGCTTTCTGGGATGTGGTAGGGGGGGCCTCCTCGAGGTGCTGAGTGACAGTTTGGTCAGAGGACAGCTGCCACTGAACTATAGGAGAGCGGTCCTCATGCTTATATGAGCCTGATGTGTACTGATTATAAGATCCTCTCCAAAGTGCTGGCTAACTGTCTGAAGGAGGTGATGGGGCAGGTCATACATGCGGATCAGGCTTACTGTGTTCCTGGTAGATCTACTTTTGATAATATTTATATGGTCAGATATATACTGGAGATGTCTGGATCTGAGGACTCTTTGGGTTGAACATGTGTACTTGTGGAACACTTTTGAAGCTTTTGGGTTCTCGCGTGGTTTTATTTCAGTTCTGACAGTGCTCTACAAAGATATTAAGAGTGAGAGGGGGATCAGGCAAGGATGTGCCTTGTCAGGTATGCTATATTCTACAGCTATTGAGCCGCTGCTTCACAGGCTCAGAAAGTGCCTAGGAGGAGTGACATCCCTCGGTTTTACCTGGCCGCTTATGCAGATGATGTTGTGGTGGGAGTCACTGGAGACCATTATGTTAATGTTTAAGTGATGTTATTCAGGATTTTAAATCTGTCTCCTCTGCAAAGATCAACTGGGGAAAAAGCCTGGGTCTGCTGGTGGGAGACTGGAGGGCCGGCTTTGCTAGGGGGAAACAGAAGAATTGGGAGGGTCTTTTACAAACAGTTACAACAAGGCTGGACAAGTAGAGGTGGGTCTTGCCCAGCATGTAATTTAGGGGAAGGACACTAATTGTTAATAACTTAATTGCATCTTCGGGCCATTCTTAAGCTTCCAGAGGGTCTTTTAACTGCTGCTCAAGCTTTTTTTGTAGATTTTATTTAGGACAAGTCGCACTGGGTCAAGAGAAGTGTTTTATATTTACAGTGGGGTGAAGGGGGACAGGGGGTTAATCGACCTCCACAGTAGAAAAGAGACTTTTAGACTTCAGTTTCTACAAAAGCTTTTATATGGCCCCATACACGCTCTGTGGAGGCATGTGGCTTGGTTTTTTTATGCTGGGTAGGTGGGTTGGGTGTGGAAGAAACAGTATTTTTTTTATTAAACCCAGGTGACTTGTTTTATAAATGGACTTCCTGTTTTTTACGCCAGTGTTTTTAAACCGTGGAGATTGTGCAGAGAAGCAGACTTCTGACTCGCTGTACTGGTTTCTGCAGGAGCCTGTCATTCATGGGGCTCGGCTGTCACTCACGGATGGAGGGACCTGCAGCATGTCTGAGCAACTGAAGAGGTCTGGTCACCCTAGAACACCTGCTTGGTGTGGTGGGAAAGGACCTAAATAATCAAGTTGAGCTATTGAAAAGACTGGGAGTCACTTCCCAGATGCTCCAAAGGGTCCAAAAGGAACTCACTGAGGAGGTTTGGACCCTGCTGCATGGATGGACTCTTGACCAGATCGGCCCAGTAGACAGAGATCCCTTCCCAGTTTTGTGGATCAGCCCCAACAGTGAGTCAGAGAGCCCCCTGTTGAACATGGATGGACTGAGGGGGTTACAGTTGGACAGTGTTCCTGCTAAAATTCTGTACAGGGGGTGTGTGAAAACCATACATCAGGCCAAGCTGGTAGGCCAGGTCGACACCCCCTAGAGAGCACATTTTGGTCTCACCAGTGACATGAGGGCAGCCTGGAGGTCTTTATACAAACCACCACTGACCAAATCTGCTGGGGACTTGCAGTGGAGAGTACTGCATGGAGTTATGGCAGTTCATGCCTTTGTTTCTATTATAAGTCCAGCAGTACCCTCAGAGTGTCCAAACTTTCTATTCCTGGACGTTTTTCAGAAATCCAAACAGGTGAGCTACCAGCGTAATTGAGGAGTGGACCCAAGTGCCAAGCAGTAAGGGAGGGGAACAGAAGAGAAAAAAAAAAAGAATAAAAAGAAAAAAGGTATAGTAACGGGTGGAAAAAGTAAAACGGGTGGAAAAAAACAATACTCTGCACAAACCCACCCGTTTTCGGGAAAAGTTTGAGCGGGAAGGGGAAAACAAAGGATGCCAAGGGAGATTGGCTACCTCAAGAACCACTGAGGTTTGGTGAGTAAGTCCCAACTGAAAAATACAAAAGTAGTAGGAGAAGGAGAGCGAGACAAACAGCCTTCTAATAAAACAGAGAAAAAGGGGAGGGTGAGACCTCTCAGCCTTCTGAGAAAAAAAAAAAAGGAAAGAAGGGGAGGGCGAGACCTCTCAGCCTTCTGAGAAAACAGAGTAAAGATGAGCAGCCAGATACCAAAATTACCAGTTAGACTCTCTCATACATGTAGTACCAAAGAACGAGCAACTCGGGCTGCTTCTAGTAAACCCTTATAGACCTGTTACCAGGTGCGTGGTGCATGGCTGATTGGCTGTCTGCCGCTGCCCTCTGGTGGCTGGAGTGGGGTTGACACCCGTGTCAACCCTGACAGTTTTTCATTGTTTTACTCAGTGTTTTAGACTGGCAGGGCTATTTGATATTTTGACAGACCTTTTCTTGATGTTTGGTGAAAGTTTTAATCTTCATGTGTTTATTTTTGGTTTTTCTTATCGCCAGAAACACAAGAAAAAGTGTCAGCTGCTGAATTTTATCATAGGTCAAGCAAAATCTGCCATTTATTTTAGTCGAAATAAGATGGTGGACTCTGGGGTTTCTTGTGATGTTTGTGAGATTTTTAAAGATTAATAAAATCACGCATGAAACCTCCTAAAGTGGAGGTTTTGTTTTATAAACAGATGTGTAATTTTAATGGGTTTGAGGAGGTATGGGGCTGCTCCATAGAAAATGGGATTTTATCTTGTACTGATGTTTTAAAGTAAACATTGTATATGTTGCTTGAGTGATTGATAATAAAGGTTAGTTCAAATCTCAATTTCTCTCTCTCTGTCTCTCTTACTCTCTCTCTCTCTCTCTCTCTCTCTCTCTCTCTCACTCTCAAATTTTTTTTCAGTTCATCTTGACTTTATTGGCATGACAGTTTCAGTAACAATGTTGCCAAAGCACATAAACAAAATTAAACTGAACATATATATTGTATATATTTGGAAAAAATCAAATACATAATTGACCCATTATTTAAGCAAATTATCATTAATTACTATAAAAAAATATATACAAATGCAATGAATAGATAAAATCAATAACAATAATAGTAATAATAATAATGAAAATCAGACAATCAATCAATCAGTTTGAGAAAAAAAAGATCATATATTATTGAATAAACAAAATAAGACATTCATTAAGTGTACAATAATCAGTAAGTGTTTACATTTTTATTTATAGTGTTTGGGGTGGGGGATCAGTAGTGTGTGGGTGTTGGTGGAGTGTGTTTAGGGGGTTATTAATGTGTGTGTGGGGGGGGGTATTACTGTGTTGGGGGGCGGAGTGTATGTGTGGGGGGGTATTACTGTGTGGGTGCGGAGGGGAGTGTGTGTGTGGCGGGGGAGAGGTATCACTGTGTGGGTGATTTCAGAATGCTAGGGGTAGTGTGTGATGAGTGGTGCTCACTGTCTCTCAGGTGGTGGCATGTTGCCACATATTTGGCGGCGAGAGGTCCTTCTCCGAGGGAGATCTGTAATAATTCTGATTGGGTCAGAGTCTCCAGGATTGGCTGGAGGTTTTTAAGTTTTTGTTAGACATTTTCTCGAATGATTGTGAATTTTGGGCAGTGGAGGAGAAAGTGCAGCTCTGTCTCGACCTCACCGCTCTCACAATGACCACACACTCTCCTCTCTCTGGGCCAGGACTTCTTATACTTGCCCTTCTCCACGGCCAGGCTGTGGTCACTGAGCCTGTACTTGGTCAAGATCTGTCTCTGCTGTGGATCTCTGACGGAGAAGAGATACTTGTTACGAACCACTCGCGCTCCAGCTCACCTGAGTATTAATTAGTTACACCTGCTATTAATTAGTTACACCTGCTCCTCATAAGCCACACCCCAGTGGCAGCGTTTAAGTTTCCTCTCTGCTCTCTCTTCCTTGCGAAGTATTGCCCCTTTCATGCGTTTAACTAAACTTACTAATTTTCCTCTCTGTCTTCTGGTATTTCGACCTCTGCTTTTCCCCTCAGGACCCGTCATTCACCTAGCCCCTCGGATAATCTCTGGACTCTGCTTTCCTGGTGTGACCCACGCTTTCCCTGACTACGCTTACAGGAATAAACCCATCTGGACCGTACACGTCTCTATGCTCCACTTAATACTCTTTAAAAATAAAACTCCTGCGATTGGATCCTTGAGTTTCTCTGTTTTTCTTTGGACGTTACAATACTCAGGCAATTCATACGGTGTATTTAGGGTCCAATAGCTCTCTAATCTAGACTGGCTTCTGGTGTCATTGTCCCAGTGTTCTACATAGGCTGATTGACTGTGTTTAATAATTTGATTCAGTCTGCTTGGACTGTGGTCAGCGGTGCTGGGCTGAGGCTGTGGTGTGTTAGGGGTCAGTGTGATTGGACTGTGGTCAGCGGTGCTAGACTGAGTCTGTGATGTGTTAGGGGTCAGTGTGACTGGACTGTGGTCAGAGGTGCTGGGCTGAGGCTGAGGTGTGTTAGGGGTCAGTGTGATTGGACTGTCGTCAGCGGTGCTGGGCTGAGGCTGTGGTGTGTTAGGGCTCAGTATGATTGGACTGTGGTCAGCGGTGCCTGACTGAGGCTGTGTTGTGTTAGGGGTAAGTGTGATTGGACTGTCGTCAGCGGTGCTGGGCTGAGGCTGTGGTGTGTTAGGGGTAAGTGTGATTGGAATGTGGTCAGCAGTACAGGACTGAGGCTGAGCTGACAGAGGGGACCGGGTTTGGGGCTGAGCTGTTGGGTTCTCAGTGCTTCGTGCTACAGTGTGTGTGAGTTACTAGATTTTAGATGTAGCCAGAACTTTAGAGCTCTATTCTGAATTGGGATGATCAACAGAAATCTGCCTAATTCAGCCCTGCACGCATTTGTGGGTGTTTTTTCTCTGAACTTTTAAAATATTTCTGCAGAATTCTGCATGCAGGGCCTCTGTGGGATGCTTTTCCCATCGAGTGTAGTCGAGTTTATTGAGTGGACCCCAGACCTCACTTCCATACTGCGCTAGTCACACTATCAAACATTTTGGTAGTTTGTTAGTTAGTTGGGAGGTCTATTTTGAGAAATTTATTTCTGATTTCCTTTAGTGCATTCACTCCCTGATCAAAGCTCCCTGAGGCGCTGATGATCAGGCCCAGGTAGGTGTAGTGTAGAGAGTGCTCTAGGGCGGTGTTTCTTAGAGTGAACAGGTGTCTGTTTCTCTGAGACCTGGCTTTCTTCAGGAAGATTACAATTTTAGTTTTGTCCAAATTGACTGTCAGGGCCCAGTTCTGACAGAACTGCTCCAGCAGGTCCAGCTTCTGCTGTAGCCCACACTCAGTGGGGGACAGCAGCACCAGGTCATCTGCGTAGAGCAGGAATTTAACTTCCGTGTTGTTGAGAGTGAGTCCAAGTCCGAGTGAGAGTTGGACTCAAGCTGCAGCCCTGTCCCACCCCACGCCCCTGAGTGAAGTATTCTGATCTTTTGTCGCCCAATTTCACTGCACACTTGTTTAGGTAAATGGATTTAATGATGTCATAAACTTTACCCCCTACACCACATTTCAGAATCTGATAGAACAATCAGCTATGCCAAATACATTCAAATGCTTTTTTTAAAGTCAACAAAACATGCAAATATTTTTCTGTTATTGTGTTGGTGGCTGTGCTGGTCAATGAAGGTGTGTAGGGTGTAAATGTGGTCAGTCGTGCGATGATTTAATAGAAAGCCAATCTGATTCTTACTCAGGACGCTATACTTGGTAAGGAAGGCCTGTATCCGGGCGTTAATGATACAACAGAACACCTTCCCCAGGTTACTGCTTACACACACGGCCCGGTAGTTGTTGGGGCCATATTTGTCTCTACTCTTGTAGATCGGGGAAATAAGCCCCCTGTTCCAGGACTCAGGGAAACAGCCAGCTTGAAGAACCAGGTTAAAGAGTTTCAGTAAGGCTCTGCGCAGATCAGGGGAGCTGTTCTTCAGCATCTCAGTCTTGATGCTGTCAAGGTCACAGGCTTTCTTGGATTTTAGATTTTGAAGAGCCTCTGTCAATTCTTTTGGGGTAATTTGGTAATCGAGTGGGTTTTGATTATTTTTGATTGCCAATTCGGAATGTTTTAAATTATCATGGATTTTTTGTTGGTGGGGGTTGAGATTTTTGTCTTTAAATAGACTTTCAAAGTATATTTTGAAACTGGTTTTGATTAAGAGAATCTTCAATTTCTGTCAGGATTTTATTATAATGCTGTTGTTTTTTCAGATATATAGTTTTCTTATATTTTTTGAGTGTTTCATGATATGTTTGGTGTTCTCCCCGTGTCCGAGTGGGTTTCCTCCCACAGTCCAAAAACACACGTTGGTAGGTGGATTGGCGACTCAAAAGTGTCCGTAGGTGTGAGTGAATGTGTCTGTGTTGCCCTGTGAAGGACTGGCGCCCCCTCCAGGGTGTATTCCTGCCTTGCGCCCAATGATTCCAGGTAGGCTCTGGACCCACCGCGACCCTGAACTGGATAAGCGCTTACAGATAATGAATGAATGAATGATATGTTTGTCTTAGTTCAGGTTTTTGGGGTTCTCTGTGTTTTTTTTTATCAGATTGATGTCAAAGTTCTTTTCTTATAATTTCACATTCTTCATCAAACCAGTTTTCTTTCTGGGGTTTTTCCTGCAAGGGGCTGTTTTAGTCAGGTTTGTTGTAAATATTATCTATTAGATTTACTGCCAGATTAATATAACTTTGGTTAGTCTGGAACTCTGTTGTTTGGTATGTGTTAATAAGGTTAGTGATTTCTGCAGAACTAGTTGCAGTGAAGAATTCAGACGCACTGTTTGGAGTCCACTTGTAAACAGGATTATTGTGGATCAGTTTGCTGGACTCTTCAGGTTTTTAGGAACACATTAATTTGGCAGTGGTCTGATAATGGTAGCTGTGGTCTGACAGTGAAGGCACCAATGGAGGAGGGGTCTATGTTAGTAATGGCGTAGTCAACTACACTAGCCCCAAGAGCTGAGCAGTAAGTGAACCTACCTAAGGAGTCACCTCGTATCTGACCGTTAAGCATGTACAGGCCCAGGCTTCAACACAACTGCACCAGCTCCTTACCGTTCTTGTTGACCACAGGGTCAGGGTTGATGTGTGTTGTTACTGTGGGGGTCAGGTATGGGGAGGCCTTGAATATGTGATTATTTCCATTGCTATCTATAATATCGAGTTTTGATCCAGTCCTGGCATTAAAGTCTCCACACAGCAGCACATTGCCCTGAGCCTGGAAATGACTGCTTTCTGTGTGGAGGTTGTTGAAGGACTCACTGTTATAGTAGGGGGATTCTGCAGGGGGTGTGTACACTGCACATATGTAAAGGTCCCTTTCAGTGTTAATAATTTCTTTCTTTAACTTTAGCCAAATATACGTGTGAGTTGTTTTTTGATTATAGATAGATGGGATACTAGGCTCTCCTTAAACCAGACAAAGTCTCGGCCATGTTTTAGATGTGAGTGTTTAAAGGAAGGTGGTGAGTATCTGCATCTGTTCGACACCAGGTTTCAAGAAGTATAATTATGTCCTGATTGTTGATTGCCTTAAGAAACTCTGCAATAGAAGTTTTGCTTCCAAGGAGCGAAGATTAAAGACCCTGGATATTCCAGGAGCTTATAGAAAGAGATTTCATCAGTTTTAGTTTGTTGGTTTAAAAGGTAAGTATAGTGAGAAGAGTATGTGTTTTATTTATGGAGAAAACAACAGTAAGGTAAGCATGAAATTTATGTATTATAAATTTGTTATTAATGAGAATAAATTAATAACATTTTTATTAATAACAATTGTATTGAATTATTATCAGATTCTATATTAATTCACTGAACATTATTTCAAATTGAAGCAAACTAAAATTTTATCAAAAACCATCAAAAATATTTACAATCACATTAGGATGTATAGGTAGAGGGGTTACTTATATCAGTATTTTACAAATAAGTTGGAGCAATTGTCGTATTTCACCAATGTCTGAGATGTCTGGGTGTTTTCTGCCTTGGACCACCTCTGAGTATGTGAGTGTTTGTGGGGGTGAATGATATCAGTTGGTAATACTGTCAGTCCTCTGCTCATGTGTGTTTGAGATGGACGGGGGTCTGCTGGGCCAGGCTCTGCTAGGCGGTGTTCTGCTAGGCGGTGTTCTGCTGGGCGGTGTTCTGCTGGGTGTGGCTCTGCTGGGTGGGGCTCTGTTAGGCGGGGCTCTGCTGGGCGGGGCGTAGTGATGATATGGCAGCATTCTGCCCCCTTGGAAAATCCCCACCCATTTACAAAGTGTTGCCATTTTCAAACTATTAGCAAAGATTTTGATTCCCTCTAAATCAAGATGTACACGATCGTACAGGTGGTCATCAGTCAGAGTCGGGTGGGCAGCCACTCTGACATTTGGGATAGTGACACAGAGTTTGATGTTCTGGTTGATGCTGTTGATGAAGTCTGCAGAAACATCCTTTCTAGGGAGCAGTGTGGAAATTGTAATGACTGCTTCTGGAAATTCTCTAAGGGCTTTCTCTGCTACCTTTTTTAGGGAGTCTGCCACGCTTTCTCTTTTTTTTTCGCAGGTCATTTGTACCAGTGTGAATAATGATGTTCTGGGGGTCATGCAACATGGACTCACAAAGGAGCTTCACTGGACTGTCTGTAGTCAGACACCAGACCTTTACTACTCTGTGAGTGGGAAACAGCTTTCTGTGGTGCAGGAATTTACCATTGGAATCAATGATAACTGCTTTCTTGGGGGGCAGTGCTAGTGTGGGTCTCTCTGTGATTCTCTCCTGTGAGAGCTTGGGATTGGTAGGCTCTGGGACTGATGCGCTGTGGCTGGCTGGGGATGGTGGGCAGAGTGGCTGTGAGGCTGGTAGGTTGGAGTAGGCCAGGTCAGGTGGGCTGTCTGTCTGGGGGGGTAGGGTGCTGGGGCTGGCTTGGGCGAGGTGAGTGGCTGGCTGGGGGGCCGGTGGACTGGGGTTATAGTTGACTTGTTCTGCTGGGCCGGCTGCCTGAGGGTCTATTGCTGGTTTGAGCTGGAGGCTGACCTATCTGTGGAGCTGGAGGTGTGCTTTCTGGTTGTAAGCCTGGTGATAGGCTGTGGGGCTGTAATGGCTCTGCTGTGATTGGGCAGGCTAGGTGTAGGTTACTGATCAGAGTGTTCTTCTGTTCTAGTTGGTTTTTTATTGTGTTTTATTGTGCTTTTTCCAGGAAATTGTTTTGTTCTTTTAGTTCAGTCAGGTGCGTTTGCAGGTTTGTTATTTTTGTTCTGTTTTCCTCTTTAAACTTTTTCAGCTCATCTCTCAGTTGCTGGATCCAGTCATTTTCTTGTAGTTTGTTTTCCTTAAAGTCTATGATTTCCATTTCCAACAGGGAGAGGCACTCCTGGATGCACTGCACAGACACTGAAGCTGTGGGTGTGTGTGTGTGGTGGCGGCTGCGCGTGGGGTCGGGGGAGGGGCGAGGGCAGCTCTGGGTGTGTGTGTAGTGGTGGCTGCGCGTGGGGACGGGTGAGGGCAACTCTGGTTGTGTGTGGTGGCGGCGGCCGCGCTCTATATGAGCAATTTGGGAATAAAGTCATAATTTAAAAAGAACATATTTCAGTAAAAATTGTGTAAGTATTGTGGCAGTACCATGCTCCCTTCAAATGTGTTTTTTTTTATCGTGTGTGTGTGGAAAGAGGTTTTGAGTCTGTTCTGTCAGTCTATCAAAACAAACAGTGTAAAGGTGGTGACCAATGAACAGAATTTTTAAAAATAACATTAGACTCATCTTTCACCCTTGCACATCAGTTACAGACATGGTTCATTTTAGAGTAGAGAGCCATTTAAGGATCAGTCTGTAATACTGACAGCAAGAGTTTAAAATGTGAATGAGTTCAGGAACTTTGGATCATATAATGGCAAAAAGAATGTGTCATAGTCAATCTATTTACACATCGTTGCAGTAAAACCAATACCTACACAAGTGAAAGGCAAGGAAGTGAACAAGCCACCACTGTTCTACGTGTGTTTACCTGCTTGATATTTGGCTTTCCATTTCCACCTTCAGTGCTTCACAAGACAAGGCTGATGTTATCTTCCTTAGTAATTTTTGCCTTTTCCTTGTCATTCCAAAATGTCATTTTAGCAGGCAGATCCTTGTTCACAGTTGTCAAATTCAAACATTTGGTTCCACCAAAAATGGGTCATTTTAAGGAGCTGGTGTTATTTACCAGCTTTTTATTCGACTAAAAAGCTTTAAACAGGCGACCGTGCGAGATTGAAGTTAACTTTTGAAACACTGCTCTTATTCCTCACATTCTTTATTTAAAACACACAAACCACTGAGTTTACACATTTTATCCTGCTGTGATTCCTCACTTTATTCATTTAAACACTCTAACCACAGCATTTACACAATTTAATCTGCAAATATTCCTCACTTTCTTCATTTAAAACACACAAACCACTGATTTTATTTCTGTTATACATACATACATGTCTGTAATACATAAGTCTTACAGTCTTGCCAATACCTAGCCAGTATTCCCTCTCAGGTCGGGGCACCAGTCCATCGCAGGGCATCGTACATTCACAAATTGTTTTATTTATATGTTTTCCACATTAGGTAATCAGACATGTGCACTCTGTGGAAAAAGATGGACACTTTTTGGTGTAAAGTGTTACTACTTCTCCACTGATAAACTGAACTGGATGATGAGTCGGGATTACTGCACTGAGAAAGGAGGACGCCTGGTTATAATCACCAGCAAAGAGGAACATGTGAGTCTGAAAGTGTACCGTTTACTTGTCATTGCTTTCCATTTTGAAACTCAATGATATTTTTATATAGGCCTGAATATTTATTGTAATATTACCAGCTTCAACTCACTCCCTGGTGATGGTACAGCCACCCATAATCAGGATCATGCTAGCTTCATCAATAAAACACAAGCAAAAAGTTGTAGGTGTTCTCAAAGTGGACTGAGCTCCAATTACACTGCCCTAGCAGCAGTTTGAACAGATGCTATTTCTCAGAGAAAGCTTGTGCTAGTCTTCCCCCACTACAGTGTTTGTACCATCATGTGACCAGGGGAGACCTTGTGAATAGAGCTGGCAATGACTAAATCTTGGGTGAAACAAACAACAAATAAATATTCACTTATGCTGTGAAATATGAATATGATGCTAATAGCTAAAATTAATATATCAGCAATGTATTAATATGATCTCCAACATTCTGCATCAGAATTTTGTTTCGTCACGTGCTCGAGAGACTCACTGGATGGGTCTGAATGATTTGGAGACAGAGGGAAAGTGGATGTGGGTGAATAAAAAGTCCCTCGCTGACACGGGAATAACGTGAGAGCCATGTTCACTCACACACTTCATATAAAGCTTTGGGGTTTGGGGTAATCCATGTCTCGCAATGCAATGCTAACTTTATTAAGAAGACTTTTAGAAAAAGTTTTTCTTTCCCTGCAGATTCTGGTATAAGCCAGAGAGTGGCTCTGGTGAACCTGATAACTGGAAAGTGGTGGATTCTTCAGGAGAGAACTGTGCAGCTCTGGGAGATGAAAATGGAAATATAGACAAATGGTTTGATGCTTCATGCCAAAAAATGAGAAAATATATCTGTGAAAAGTAAAATGGCTCTCATTTGGGAAATGGAGATTATTATAACTGTTGTAGAATTAAAGACAGTTATATTGTAATTAAAGGACATATATTGTGAAAAAATATCTGGTTCAGTGTATGTGCACATTAATTTGGAGACCTGGAGCGACTACCCACCCCTAAACAGTGAATAAATATCAACCAGTGAGTATTGTGTGCTGCCTAAGTCAGAAAACATGAAAAAATCACTTGTTTTGATTTAGTTCTTGGGTAGAGTGCAGACATTTTATTTTGACCTCCACTTTAAGTAAATGACCACTTCATTGAAACTGTCACATTAAAAAAATACCACATTAAAAAGTCTCCCATTATGTTTTGCAGGCCACTTTTAAAAATTCCACAATTATAATAATAATTAATTTTAATAATTTATTTCATTAATAAAAATTAAATACATTCCCACTGAGTCCCTGCGATTATGAAAACTGACAAGTGGTTGAGCACGTGCTACTCACCTCCTTCAGCTGGGCGTAGTACATAGGGATGAGGAGGAAAGGCTGCTTCTGTCCTGGTAAAGGGCAGAGGCAGGGACCAGCTCATTTAGTCTGAACAACTGATAAATCTGCGTTGCCTGCGTTGATTAAACATTGGCTAAAAGAAAAGTGAAATTTAAACACTTTTTTAAATTGTTGAGATGTGGAAAAAAAAATGTTACACTTTGGACTAAACAGGACTAATGTCCAGCAGCGCACTCAGGCTAAACCCACTTTTCTTCCTGAAAAACTGTTACATTCTCTCTCCTGTCTTTGCTACCTTTCTTTTGCTACCTTACTTTTCTTTGCACTGCACGCACCTGCTCAGTTCACACCCGACGAAAGGGTGGGCTGAAACATTTCATGCAGTCAGAGGGCGAGAAACAAATCCAATGAAATTTTAAGACAAAAGAGTAAAGGAGTTTTAACACTTTAAATAAATTATTATATGAATGATGACAGTTTAATAGTTTAATAATTTATAAAAAAAAGTTTATATATATTTTTAGGGCCCCTCCTGCTCACAGGCCATTAGAATCATCCTAAATCAGAGGGTGTTGCACAGCAGCAATAAACAGAAGTAAGAAGATGGCACAGCCTACAGATGACCTCCAAGCATTTGTGCTGTTGTTACAGACAAGTCTGTAGCTTGTCAAAGAAATGTGTTGCTATGAGGCAATTACCCCTAGACCCTACTGGTTAAAGACTAGTGACTGATTGATATCATTGAGTTCCTTTATCTCCTTTTCCTGCCTTTTTGTTTGGGAAGCTCTTTCTTGCTTTTGATTTCATTTAGCTCAGTAATTTTGGGCTGTTCAGTTTTCCCCTGGGATTTATCCATTTTTTTCACTCTTTCTGGCTCTTCCCTCTATTTACTTTTAAGCATAAACATACAGAAATATAAATAGATATAAATATATTTGTAAATGTTTAAGTAAATGAAGAACAATATATGTAGAAATAGATTCATTTCCAGACCTGTTTTTGGGACCTAAAATATGCATCTGACTAGGATATCTAAAGTTTTTAAATGGCTTTTGCTGTCAGCAGTCACCAATACAGTTCAATCTAATCAGAGTAATCTGCATACGTTTCCACAACCCATTGGCATAACTACTTTAGATGAATATACATATAACAAAAGAGAACACATGCCTTTATAAAGCTGTTTATTGGTAAACTTTTGTAAAAAATTTTTTACATTTTAAGATTGCATTACCATTCCAAATAAGAACACTTTCAACGGTAAAAGATTAGTACTGATGCCTCTATTATTTCCTTGGATGCACGTTTTCCACTGTCTTTTCCATCCCCATCAAAACCAGTAAAATCCCCACACTGACGAGGAGTGTCTTCTGGGAAGTGCCCCCCTCCACCTATACAATACTGAAAAAAACACAGAATCAGATTACAGAAAGCTTTGAGGGATGGTTAACCAGACAGGGATTAAGCCTAGTCCTAGACTTCACAGCATTTTGAATGGTGATTTTTCTATTAAATGGAGGATGTAGTCCAGGACTAAGCTTAATCTCTATCTGGGTATCCAATCCATTAAAATCGTAATTTAAATTAGCCTCTGCTTTAGAACAACGAATGCATACATATTCAGTATGGCATCCTGTTGGTTTAATCCCAGAGCACATTGCCATAGCTGCCTTCTCCTCATTGAACACTCTGAAGGTGACAAAGCCAGGCTCAAACTGGTCTGATGAAAAGACAAATATAAATGCATTGTAAAAATATATATTAACACATAATTTTGAACAATCGTGCTTTTAGTGCATCATTACATACCTACTACAAAAGCAAATATTAGATACCTCTTACAGATGGTCCATAGAAGTTCTTTGTTGTTTCACTGTCCCCAGTATCATAGATTACTGGACTGCTAGGCCCAAAATCTTTGGTACACTCTCCTATGCCAAATCTGAGCGGTTTTTCCTTAAATGACAAGAATATTAATATTTAGTAAAACTCAAGTATAGTTCATTAAAATACACACACACACACACACACACACACACACATATATATATATATATATATATATATATACACCTTTACCTGGAATAAGTGATAGAGATTTCCACAACTCTTGTTAAGAATCTTGCTTTCAGTGTGATATCGTAGAATAGATTTACTGGTCCAATTTTGTAGTTGAACACCATTAGGGACATGCCACACTGCTATATCTTCTGCACTGATGTCATAGTAACCAGGATTCTGTGAGGCAAAAATAATGTGCTGAGGTAAGAGTCAAGCTGCACAATAAATCTAAATAAATTAGCAGTACTCAAAAAAATTAAGGCAATCAGTTGACCCTCCATCCCAGGACTCTGGAGCTATGTGTCAGTGAACACCTAGAATACCTGTTACATCACTGCCCCTTGCACTGAAATAAACACATGAACCTGTCCACATTCTCTAAAAGCAGTGAACCCCAGACCATCCACCATTTTGGCTGAAAATTACTGCACTGGTTGTCTGTGACTTCGGACGTCATGCTGCATAAACTCATAACATTTTAGTTCAGTTACATCTCTCATATCCAGCTATTTTTACTTACAGGACTCTGCTAAATCAAAATTTTACAGTTTCAAACTCAAAAAGAAATAATTGTTAAAAAATAATTGTTAAATTGAGTGCAACTTTTAATATATTTGAATTTAGTATCACTTAATTACTTTGAACATTGGGGTTTACAGTGTGTGAAAACACACAACCTATATTTTTAAGAGCATGGACCCAAAATTTTGAGTAAATGGCAACATCAATAAATAACAACCAAAAGCTGCCATAAACGCAATTGATACTAATTGATACTAAAGAGCTTAAACTTATTGCGAAGGTGAATTTCCGGGCTTAATTAAGTTACCTTGTAATCATCACTAGTAGCACCCTCTACGGTGCCAAATGTTGCAGTGTTAGTCCAGGTTCCATCACCATCTGGTCGTTTGGGGTCACTGCCCTGCTGGCTTGACCAGCGATCACCTAAAGTACACTTTCCATCCAGGTTGTTCTCATGCACACTGGCCACCAGGGTCCAGCCGCCCCCAGCAGTGGTCATATCACAGTATGTCTGGTATACCAAGCCATTTGCTGTTGTCAGGAAGTATATGCCGTCTGAAGAAAATATTTGAGGTCTGTGTTAAACAGTCGAGTTTTCCAGATACACATCCATAACGTAAACACAAAATCTAAACTAAATCTTTTAATTAAAAGGTCAAGAAAAGGAAGAACTCACCTTTATTAGCTCCAAATTTGTCTTTGATATCCCGGCAGCTATGACTGATACTTCTCAGCCTGGCATGATACTTACCAAGCTCTGGGTTTATATAAGTGTTATTTACATGTATGGGCTTAACAGTGACCACTTCAGCCGTAACATGCAATGGTCCTGCTATAAATAACATAATATAGCATAATATTAACATATAATACCATAATATTAACATATAACAAGAAATGTATTTAGTATCAGTTTGATTTATAAAAATAAAACCCCTGAATAATATATCATTCTCATGTTAACACCACTTACTAAAGCATAAAAATCTATGATGTAAAGGAAGAAGTAGATATATCAACAAGAAACCTCCACTCCACATTGTGTCGTGTGGATAGCAGCTCCAATAACTAAGGCTTTGTAATCAATCCACACACTCAGTTTACTTTATATAAGCTATTTGATTTTACCCTTTGATCAGGAACTTCTTTACTTACTCAATATTCAAGTTTAATCATTAAACACAGAGTAAATCATAATTTGTTTATTCAGGCAGTCTCAATATGGGTGAGGTAAAGTGGGACAAAACGTTTACGTAACTCCTTATGGACATTGAAATGAACACTCGTTCATTCACTGTCTGTAAGCCCTTATCCAGTTCAGGGTCGCGGTGGGTCTGTAGCCTACCCAGAATCACTGTGCACAAGGTGGGAACACACCTGGGGCGCCAGTCCTTCACAGGGTGACACAAACTCACACAGTCACTCACACATTCACTCATACACTCACACATTCACTCACACACTTTTAGAGTTCAGATATGGTTTACAACTTACTGCAGGTCATGAACCCTTAAGCCTTCCATTGCAAGTGACTTATTTCAATAACATTCGTCCCTTGTTGGTCCACCTTGTAGATGTAAAGTCAGAGACAGTAGCTCATCTGTCGCTGCACAGTGTGTGTTGGTCGTCCTCTAGTCCTTCATCAGTGACACAGGACACTGTCGGCTGGATGTTTTTGGTCGGTGGAGTGTTCTCAGTCCAACAGTGACACTGAGGGCTTTAAAAACTCCAGCAGCACTGCTGTGTCTGAGCCACACCTACCAGCAAAACCCTTAAGAGACATCAAAAATATCTTAGACTTCTTTATGGCCATGTGGCTGAATACCAGATGATAAAAATTCAAGGCTATTTAAAGCTATATGCTCTTATATCTGCAATCCTCACCATTGTGTTTAGAGCCAAATGCCCAGATGCATGGTAATTATAAAGAATATACAGTATATACTGAATATAAGTAAATAAATGTTATTTGCATGTGTTTTACTACTCACAAATGTCAGTCTAAAGCTATGGATGCATGTAGCACTAAACTACATGTGGGTAAAATTAATATACACTACTGTTAGCTAACTTAAAATAGAGGAATGGAAATTAAGAGTATCATTGCAGTGATCTACTTAGTGAAGCGTGTTTGCACATGATATATGGATACATTTTCATTATATATAAGTACAATGTATAATGTATAAGCACATTTCAATACTGGGTGGCACTGTGACACAACAGGTAGAGTTGCTGTCACAAAACTCTAGGGTTTTGGTGTTTTGATTATTTGCATCAATTATTGGGGAACTGGTCTATGGCTATTATGAAAGTAATCCATACATCTGTGCTTTCTTAATGTCCATAAGTTGTCACTTATGATGGCTTATGAAAGTAAATGAACAAAAAAAAGGCATCGTATTTTTTAAAGGTGGTAATGCATTACATTCAAAACACATGCCTCTGTTCAGAAATGTTGCTGACTTTTCCTATTCTTTGCTTTTTACACATCAATGTGTCTGTAACCAATAGAAAGCCATTTTGAAGGAACTAATAATAAGAGAGGCTACAGTGGAAAATAATAGGCAAGTAACATCTTATTACTTCTTGTTTTCTTGGGCATTGACATTGACGCAGACCCCACGGCATGTGTTCCTTATTTAATTAAAAAAAATGGGCAACTCTAGTTGTGGGTTCAGTCCTAACCTTGGGTCACATTCTGTGATGAGATTGATGTGTTCTTCCCGTGACTGTGTGGATTTCCTCCGGAGGCTCTGGTTTCCTCATTGATAGGTTGCTTGGTCATTCCACAGTGTTTGGTATGGTATGAGAGGTTAGGTTAGGTATGAAAGCATGAGAAAGTATTGCATTTACTTATTTGTCATTGTACAACAAAGAAAGACATGTGTCTTCCACTTTTATCTTAACTGTGGCATTGAACAGACAGACACACACACACACACACACACAGTGGTGCACAAGAGAGAGTGAACATACACATTCCTTTAATCATTAAACACAGAGTAAATCATCATTTGTTTATTCAGAGAGTCTTAATTTAAATATAGTGTGAGTTCAAGTGGGACAAAAAAAGTAACAGATATGTTAAGGTAATATCTTATCACATCCTCTCAACCCCTTTAAATGTGTATGTTGGTGACCTTGATGCCAATGTGGCCCAGAGGTTTGTCATGAGAGTATATGTAGGTATGAAATAAAGAATACACTACAACACAGGTTTGTATACACTGTTTTAAAAGTTATAATCTTATATCTCAAATTCAGTATTTAAAAAGTTTATAACACACTATATCGCATTATACCCCATGTTTACGGCTTTAAGTGATGTGTTTTTTATGCTATTTACTTTGAAATAAAGAGCATTTAATTACATCATTCATTCATTGTCTGCGACCTCTTATTCAATTCAGGTTCAGTTAAAGAGATTTTCTTAAAGGTGACACAATCTCAACCCATTTCGACACCTTATACCTTATATCATCATACCTCACCTTATCGTACCTTACCTCATATTACCTCCACTTACCTCACCTCATCATACCTTACATCCCCTTGTCTTATCTTACTTTACTAGACTCTACCTCACTTCACCTTACCTGATATTATTATACCTCAACTTACCATACCTTACCAAACTTCACCTTATCTTATCATACCTCATCTTACCTTACCTACCCTCACCGCAGTCCATCTCATTTCACTTAAACTTACCTCATCATACCTCACTGTATATATTACATTAGCCCAACTTAGCTTCCCTCACCTTAGTTTACCTTACCATCATGCCTTACCTCACCTTATTTCATTTCACTTTTTGTTTACTTTATCATATTTAATCACATTTTACATTCCCTAACTTATTTTCACCTTACTTCACCTTAATTTTCATCAGTGGTTCCCACCCTTTTGTAGATAAAATAATGTGACAAATCACACTTACACTGGAATTATAGTGATATACATTATGTTTCTCATTCATTTGCCTTACTGTGCCCCCACTTTGGGGACCACTGCCTTACATCATCATAACTTTCATTTACTTTACCTTACTTACAAACATATTATCACACCTCACTTCATGTCACCTCACCTCACTTCATTTCACTTTACTGTAACTTATTTATATAATTGTAGTAGTCAGTTTTATAAAACTCCAATTCCAATGAAGTTGGGACGTGGTGTAAAACAGAATGCGAACTGAACTGAACAACTGATTACACTACAAAGACAAGATGTTTAATGTTCAAATGGATAAACGTTATAGTTTTTTGGCAAATATTCACTCATTTTGAATTTGAGGCCTGCAACTCGTTCCAAAAGAGTTGGGACAGGGGCAACAAAAGACTGGGAAAGTTGAGGAATGTTCAAAAACACCTGTTTGGAACATTACACAGGTGAACAGGTGAATTGGAAACAGGTTAAGTGTCATGATTGTGTATAAAGCCAGCATCCCCAAAGGGCTCAGTCATTCAAAAGCAAGGGGCGAGGTTCAACACTTTGTGAACAACTGTGTGAGCAAATCGTCCAACAGTTTAAGAACTACGTTTCTCAACATACAATTGCAAGGAATTTTGTTATTTCATCATCTACAGCCCATAATATCATCAAAAGATTTAGAGAATCTGGAGAAAACTCTGCAAGTATGAGGCAAGGCCAAAAACCAACATTGAACGCCCGTGACCTTCGATCCCTCAGACGGCACTGCATTAAAAACTGACATCATTCTGAAATAGATATTACCACATGGGCTCAGGAACAATTCAGAAAACCATTGTCAGTGAACACAGTTCATCGCTCCATCTACAAGTGCAAGTTAAAACTCTACCATGCAAAGCAAAAGCCATATATCAACAACATGCAGAAATGCAGCCTGCTTCTCTGGGTCCAAGCTCATCTGAGATGGGCTGACACAAAGCGGAAAAGTGTCCTGTGATCTGATGAGTCCACATTTCACGGTGATGTAACACAGTGGTAAACATGCCCCTGTCCGAACTCTTTTGGAATGTGTTTCAAGCCTCAAATTCAAAATGAGTGAATATTTGCAAAAATAAGCAATAAAGTTTATTTGTTTGATCATTAAATATCTTGTCTTTGTAGTGTATTCATTTGAATATAAGTTGAAAAGTATTTGCAACTCATTGTATTCGGTTTTATTTGTGTTTTACACAACGTCCCAACTTCATTGGAATTGGGGTTGTATTATTTGTAATTGATTTGAGATACCTCCTGTACTTGGTCAGTAAAGGGCATCTTTTTATTGTTTTCCAGATTTTCAAATGTTCATTAATCAAGATCTGTTAAAATTTGGATTATGCCTTATGGTCTGAATATTTGTATGATTGGCAAGTATGTTTCCAATATGTTCTCTGTGATCATATGGTCCATATATGGAAATGTACTACATTCATTCATTCGTTTGTTTATTTTGTGATGTCACAATAAACAAATGCCTGTTTGAAGAACATTAGATCTTTTCAGGGCTTTTTTTTTTTTGATAACCACAGAAGTGTTATTAGTAAAACAAAGAATAATAAAATATGAAGTAAAACTCCATCGTGTGCCTTTTAAAATGAGACGGAGTGTTTTGTGTGATACAGAAATAATTAGTCAATACCACAGAAACTTGTAACTTGAGCTGCTTAGTTTCACAGCACTTTTGTTCTTTGTTTACTTTCATAGAGTTAGTGCTCTCTTGAGTTTAGAGTCAGTTCCTTCTACAGCAAAAATACAGGAGTAGAACAATATCCTCACCTTAGTTTATGATTTTCAATGTTTGGGGTTTTCTTCACTGTTTAAAATCCTCCAAAATGTAGTTTTTCTGCCATGAGCAGAGAGAGAAAGCCTAGCATAAGTTTCGTTAGACTGCATTTTGAGCACAAACAGGAGAGCAGCACATGGTAAGGAAACATCCTCTGAGTTTTATAAAAAGTGTTATTTTGTTGTTGTTTTTTTAGGTTGCCTTTTGCTTATGGCCTAATTTCAAACATTCCCAGAAAGGTAGCTGTTGATACTGTAGCCAAAAATAAATAAATAACAAGAACAAATACTGCAAACAAATACCTTTATCTCCAGAATAAATATTGAATGAATGGTTGTTTACAATCATTTCTTTGTCTGTTTGAGTGTAATAATGGGTTAATGGGTGAGTGTGTTGAACTATTATTACTGCTGAGAAACAATAAGCATAGAACCTGCAAATTGTTGTATCTTTTTATAAATGTGAAATTGTTCCTGCTGTTTATTTTCATCACACACAGCAAATGAGAGGCAAATAAATGAATAAAACCACAGCTGCTCAACTAACACTGGACATTAGAATCACAAATCAAAATGTAAAAATATAAAATGTACAGAAATGAAAAACTATTAAAATATTATAATAAAAACACTTCATATTATGATATTTGATTATATTCAAATTAAATTCAATGAGGTTATTTTCAACAATTACACAACAATGGTGTCAGAAGTGGGATTGTGGTGAAACACTGCAACAACTCAAGTTATTCCTCAGTGGAGACTGAAGTGAAGTTTGTTGAAGAGCATATGAACCCATATGAAGGGTTTGCTTGATCACAGCCAGAAAACAGTTAACTGGAGGCTCAACAGTGAGTATAGAGCCAACAGAGACAGAATGAGGGTATTAACAGACCTTGAAGAAGACTGCATGCAAGCTGAAGGAAATGGTGGAAATCACTGAGCCACCAACTAAACCTTGGGCACCTCCTGTGGTTTTGATGAGGAGGAAAGACAGCAGCTGATGCTTCTGCATGGACTATCACCAATAGAAAGCAGTAACCAAAGCAGAGATGCACTTATCTGGTTACTGACAAATCATGCAAGCAGCAGAGGCTAATTATAAGATCCAGTTCAGGGTCACAGTGAGTCCGGACCCTACTTGGAATCTCTGGTTACAAGGTGGGAACACACCCTGCAGAGGGCGCCAGTCCATTGCAAGGCACTACACACTCATACATTCACTCACACACTCACACCTATCAACACCTTTGAGTCACCAATCCATCTGTGAACAAGTTTTGGACTGTGGGAGGAAACCCATGTGGACACGGGGAGAACACACCAAACTCCTCACAGTCAATCACCCAAGGTAGGGGCTCAGCCCAAAACCCCAGGACCCTGGAGTTGTGTGATAGCGGCATTCCTCCAATGCCACTGTGCCGCCCCGTTAACTTTTAAATAATCTCCTTTACTTGAAAAATTATCAAAAAAAATAAATAAATAAATAAAGGAAATTTTAAAAAAAAGGAAAAAATAAAGTTTTCCACTGAGATTAAACTTTCTTCAAATTTGGGAACAGGTAAAAACCCCTCAGGGCTAAGTACAGGTGGTAGGGAGGACTTATATATTGGAATCGGTCACACACAGGGCAATGCGCAAATATCAACAGATTTATGTTTCTCCGAATGGTTTATTTGTATAGAACACTGTTCACCCCAGGATGACCAAGCATGGAATATATATATATATATGCTGCGACGCAGTGAAATATCCTAAGACTTGTATTGTTTCTGCATTTGGCCACTAGAGGGGAGTAGAACATTCTAGAACAGCTTGTGTCCATCTAACACAATTATTTTCTAACTTACCCACAATGTATCTGTTGATTTATATCATGACACAGTGCAACACAAACTCTCACAAACATTTACAACATTATAACAACATTAATTCATTCATTCATTATCTGTAACCACTTATCCAATTCAGGGTCGCGGTGGGTCCAGAGCCTACCTGGAATCATTGGGCGCAAGGCAGAAATACACCCTGGAGGGGGCGCCAGTCCTTCACAGGGCAACACACACACACACACACATTCACTCACACACTCACACCTACGGACACTTTTGAGTCGCCAATCCACCTACCAACGTGTGTTTTTGGACTGTGGGAGAAAACCGGAGCACCTGGAGGAAACCCACGCGGACACAGAGAGAACACACCACACTCCTCACAGACAGTCACCTGGAGCGGGAATCAAACCCACAACCTCCAGGCCCCTGGAGCTGTGTGACTGCAACACTTACCTGCTGCACCACCGTGCTGCCCCTATAACAACATTATATATATATATATATTTTTTTTTATTAAAAATATTCAACATGAGGGTGAATCCCAATTCTCTGTTTCTAGGGGATTTTAGCAAATAAAATAAAATATCTCAGTATATTCTCCTTTAAAAATTATGACAGTTTGCACAAAACTATTTCACTTCATAAGGAAAGTACACCACCTGAATATGTCACTCACTTAATATCAAGATATTCTGGTGTATCATTTCAAAATAAAGGCCCTTTGTGTTATATATGAGTAATGGTTAATAATAACTAATGATTTATATTAATGATTGATTAATCTTGATTAATTCTTATTAAATTATGTAGGCCTTAGTGCTTGAAGGGACTTATTGCATTGTGTGGTTACGGTGACCTGTGGGAGGAAGGCGCTGAGCAGATTAGAAGGACGGCAGTCAACAAATGAAGGACATCTCTCACCATTTTTCCTGGCAGCTATAAAGTTAGAGATAATGAGGCACCAATAAGGGAATGTTTGGGCTGATGGAACGGGACTTGATGTAATAACGCCCAAATGGTGTACGTGACTGGGGTCCTATATATGGCTTGGATTTGTTCAATAAACTCGAGAGATAAAAGAGTATTCTTGACTACGTGTCTTTATTCCTCCGGTCTCCCCAAATAATTATTTGAGCATCGATCTTCCTTCCTGGTGATACTTAGAGATTAATTTTAGATTTGCCATAACACTTTGCAGAGAGAAATTACACTATATGAATATGTCACTCACTTATTATCAAGTCATTTTGGTGTGTCATTTCAGAATAGTAGCCATTTAAATTATCATGTTTCAGTTATATTTGCTGAATGTTGAGATTGTTATTAAAAGAAATCCTCCAGTTTACACACAACAGTTTCACTGCAGAACAAAAATATCATGATGAATGGCACACCAGAAAGACTTGAAATTAAGAATGTGACATATTCAGTTGATGTTCTATCATTCTGCAATTAATGTTGTGCGTAAAAACTGAAGAATTTAAATAACTATCTAAATGTAAACGTAATATTACAAATGTGACCATTTAAAGTGTTACTGTTCTAAAATTAAACCCCAAAAAAACTTCATATTAAGTGAGTGGCATATTCAGGTGGTGTACTATCAATATAAAGAAAAACTGGGGTGTGCAAACTTGAACATTTCTTTTTAATAACTATCAAAATATACAGTGAATATAACTGAATTGTGATCATTTACAGCAGTACTATTCTAAAATGACACACAAGAATGACTTGATAATAAGTGAGTGACATTCACATAGTGTACTTCCATTCTGCAGTGAAATTATTTGGTGCAAACTGAAGCATGCCTTTTAATAGTTATCTAAATTTGGAATTAAATTTTACAGATATGGGGCATTTATTTTGAAATGACACATCAGAATAACTTAATAAGTGAGTGACATGTTTCAGGTGGTGTACTTTTTTAATGAAGTGAAATCGTTTTTTGTGCAAATTGAATTATTCCTTATTATACTTATCTACATTTGGAATTAAAATTGCAGAGGTGGAACAACACAAAGGGCATTTATTTTGAAGTAAAACACCAGAATGACTTGCTATTATTTGAATGACATATTCAGGTGGTGTATTATCAGTATTAAGTGAACGTTGTGCATACTGGAGGATTCATATTTAATAATAATTTCAGCATACAGAAAATATAACTAAAATGTGATGGGTTTCAGTGGTACTATTCTAAAATGACACACCAGAATGACTTGAAATTAATTAAGTGACATATTCAGGTGGGGTACTTTCTTTTTGCAGTGAAAATTTTCTGTAGAAATGGAAGCTTTCCTTTAGTTTGCCTGTGCAACCTTTTAATAACAATCTAAATTTAGAATAAAAATGACATAAATATAGTAATTTAAAGAATATTTATTTTGAATTGGCATGTTCTGATATCTTCATTACAAAAAAATGAGGGGGTTAGTTTAACCAACCTTTTCCAAATGGAGACTGACTTGACCTACTGCCTACAGGAGGTAATTGCACCTCCCCTCCTCTTGCTGGAACAGCAGCCCCCTCAACTCTCTATCTTCATTGCCACCGGCCCTAAACATCCTCGAGCAACACCTCCCAACTTTGTTATAGCCACACATCTCACACACCCGTCTCTTTGCACACCAAAACAAGCACCCTCTCATTCAAATTTTCAACTCTCCAAACACTCATTCAACCCCCGGTGCAGACACCCACCAGCCCCCCTTCACACACCATTCACACTCTCAAAATGAATTGTCTTCAGCACAATGTCCTCATAAACTTTTTGACAGACAGACAGGCTTTCCATGATCATACACAGTTCTGAACTGCATTACGTTTGTATTATATCACTACAGTAACTAAAACAGAGCTTTCACCCGAACTTCAGCATGTTGGATGATGCATGATGGAGGTTCACCTGGTGAACATACAGTAAACACAAATTCTGAACTACAAATTTCAGAGCAATTAATTTTAAAATATAATGTAATCGGTTCATAACAGTGTATCATTAGACAACAATTACGCACCACAGAGACCATAGTCAGTGAGGCAAATCGAATCAATCAATAAAATCAAATAAAGATCAAATAAAAATGAAAAGATAAATATGAATAATTATGTTGATTCATTGACTGCTTTGCAAAAGAACATTAACTGAAGCATCTCTGATAATTCCAACACAATTTGTGAGAAACCTTTAAAGAGACAAAAGGATATTTAAGGATCCTAAAGGACAATTCTGTAAAAAAAATGAAAGGCTCTAAAGTTAGAGTCAAGGATTTATTTTTGTTAAACTTATGTGCTCATCGCTTCTAGCTATGTATAAGTAGGTCAGTGATGTAATTTGATGTAGTGCAAGGACAAATTTATAGTCCATTAAACAACTCAAAAAGAGAGAAAAACAGAAAGCACAAACATATAGTTTTCCAATATAAAAAAGTATAGGGCAAGCAACCCACTTATCCCACTCGGGAGGTGTGAATGCATTTGATTGGTAAAATGGGATTACTAACTTGCTGTAAGCGAGTCTCACTCTTACACTTTCACTTTGGTTTCTACACACACCATTGACCTTCTTGTACCTGTAAGCGCTGAGCACAGATAATTTGACAGAAAGTACCCAAAAATAAACTTTTGCGCTGTATCAAATTCCAGAGCCCTCCTTTCATGACTTTTAACATAATTCATGCTCCAGTGGAAGCTATGAACCTCTCACAGAATCATTCTACTTTAATGCAGCACAGGTGGGAATAACTTTCTATTCACACCATTTATTTTAGAAGAAATGTTGGAGTAAATGGGTGTTCAGGCCATATGGAAGTCCTCTGAAGCTGAGCAATACTCACACAAGGCTCCCAAAACACAGAGACCCCCTAAAGCACATAGCAGAAGGAGAGAGAGAGCGACCAGGACACGCTTCCACACGGTGTGGTCACCAGAATCTGAGAGAAAACATGTGGTTATCACCATGTGAATATGAGTCACCAATGTACAGTGAAAATATACAGCAAGCAAAACAAGAAAGCATGACTACAGCATTAAAGTTCTGAGAGCCAATCAGAGCAAGTTGTAAATCAATCCTGAGCACAGTTCTGCATTGTCATTAGTTATTTATATTCAACTGATAATATTTAGAAATTTAGTGATGTTTAAATAGTATCAACCGTGATGCCATAGTATACCTCTTTCTGGGACAATTTTGTGTGTTAATCCTAGGGCTGTCAATTGAATTTAAAATCAATTAAAAAAAATCTAATTAATTTCAAAATTTGCAGTGAATAACTGCATTGTAACTCAATAACTGGAGTCTTTAATAATGGATTGTTAAATGTAAAATAAAATTATCAATGCAATGTATCAATTTTCAACACTATGGAATTATATTTATATCAGTGGTAACATTGAGTAAAACAATGTAATCACAACAATACATTTAAAATATTAGTATTTCCTTGTATTATTCAGAGGGAGATTGTTGTTAACTTTGCAGTGTTGTGAAGACAGGTGATGGAAAAGAATCTCTGCAGACACGGTTAAAGGTGTAAATACATCTTTATTTACAGAAACAGTGTCTTACAGGTTCTTAAGAATCCCGTGAGAGGAGTGTTCAATTCAGTGCTCAAATTCTCTCTCCCCCATGTCTATTCTCTCTCTCTCCTCTCAACTAGGACCCCGATCTATATAGTTTTTTCTCCTTTCCAAATATGGTGAACGTAGAGGTTGGTTTACATTTGCATGTTTAAGGGACTAAGGGAGGGTTAAAATTTATAGTCTCCTACCCTCACTGACAGCTTATCCTAAACATTTCTCTCTGTGGAGCACAGACACAGAGCATACTTCTAAACATATAAAACAGTGAACATCTTACTGCGCTTAAGTTTATGCCTTATGTTTAAATATACCTCAAGGATACGCGGGGCGGACTGACAGAGGTGGACACATTTGCTAAAACACAGAATACTTCTTTTTCTACAAAAGATAAAACAGATAGACTAGGATAATGAGACAGGATACTGAAACAAAGAAAGACCAAGACAGAGAGACTTGAACAGAATGACCTGGACAAAGAGACTTCAACAGAAGGAAAATACATGGAGAGCTTAACAGGGGCCTAGACAAAGAAGCTAAACAGAATAAACTTGAACACAGAAAACTAAACAGACTAAAGACACAAACAGACCTGAGGCAAGAGAGATACAAAAACTGACTTAAAAGGAATGAGTAACAGACAAGACAGATAGACAGACTGGAGAAAGCAAACCGACAGTAGAAAGCACACCACAGACAAGGGACACCTGGACTGATAACAAGGGGGCAGGATTATAAATGACACTGACATGGAGGAGGAAGAAAGGCAGGAGCATGGGCGGAGACATGGACAATAATAAACAGAGCCATGTGCCAAATGAGCACATGGCAGGGGACAACAGACATGACAGGACAATGGCGTAACACCCGGAACAGGACTCCGAACTGCAACCCCAGGTCCCTAGAGCTATGTGACTGCGAAACTATCTGCTGCACCACTGTGCCACCCTATATATAGCATATATGATATTTTATTTATTGTTTTACATTTATCGTTATTTTCTGGTACAACTAATTTAATCTTCAGGAAATTGGGTTGTGTAATTATTTTATTTCTTTTTTAAATGACACTGAATTAGCCTTAGGAATTACTACCAAGTTTATACATATTATTTCTAAGGCTGCAGACAAGCTAACTCAGATTTTCAGTTTGTGACTTCACAAGATTCATATCAAGAATGTTTTCAGTAAAGTTCAGAAAGTTTACTCTTGACTTTCCATAAATGGAAAATATATACTGTCATAGCTTGTTTGTTTGATGAAATAAGCCTTCGATGCTGATGTAGGTTCAAATCACTTGTTAGGAAAGGCTTATGTAGGTGACCAGTATTTTAACACTGTCACGGGGGTGTGAGGAGTAGATTTACGGGAGGCGGACACACTCGCTACAACACAGATGATTTAATAAAGAGGAAACACTACAAACGAACTTGACAAGAAACATGAAATAACAGAAAAAGAGCACGAAACAACACTATAGGACTGGGGCAATGAAACAAGCAAGAGAGACGGGTAAGAGCGAGAAAACAAGCTAGAGAAACAAACACAAACGAACTAGAGGGTCATGAAAGGAGTAAGAGAGCAAACGAGGAACGAGAAACCAGAAACGAGAAACAGGAAACAAACGACAATGAAAACAAACAAACAAACAAACAAAATGACCGATCCCAGGAAGTGAGGGAAGAGGGCTTAAATAACAGAACAAACTAGACACACCTGACACGGATAATGAGGGACAATGACAAAGAGGCGGAACAAAAGGTGGAGCTAGAATGAAACGAGGGCGGAGCTAGGAATAACAACAAAGAGAGAGCCACATAGAAAGGGAAAACAAACAAGAAAGTGCCAGGATGTGACAGACGCCCCCCCCCCCCCCCAAGACGCGCAACTCCCGGAGCGCGAAAAACTAGACTCTCCAGGAGCTGGCGCAGGAGGGGGCCAGAAGAACAAGACAAAAACGAAACTAGAAGACTTATGATAGGACAGGAAATGGAGGTAAGAGACTGGACTTAAACGGACATCGGACAGAACTAGAAAGAATAGATGGGGAACGGGAGAAGACAGGAGTAGGAACAGGGGAATGAAAAATAGACTGGAAATTAGATGGAACACTAAACGGAGACTGAGACTGGAAAGGAGCAGATACACGTGACAGGACTGGGAACTGGACATGGGTCTGGACAGAGGGTTTAACTTGTGACTGAACATGACTAACAGGGAATTGGACATGAGACTGAACAGGACTAAAAGGGAATTGGAAATGAGACTGGACAGAGGGTTTAACAGGGTACTGGACTGGGCTTACAGGGTACTGAAACATAGACTGGATAGAACTAACAGGGGACTGGACTTGAGGCAAGGGAACTAGGACAGGACTAGGCAGGGGAACAGGGACCATAACCTTAACAGGGACTGACACGAGTATAGTGACAGGAACTGGAAGTGAAAGAAAAGCAGACACAGGTACAGGGACAAGGACAGAGACAGGAACCAGAACAGTGACAGATACAGGAACAAAAACAATAGGTGGGTGCCCAGGGCTGGCAAATGTCCGTGGAAATGGCTGAGGGACCAGCCTGGGCACAGTTCTGGGGATCGGCCCCGAAGTCCTTGGGGCCGTCCTACGGGTATGACCGGGAGCGGCCGTAGCCCCAGTCTCGGGGGCAGAAACGGCCGTAGCCACAGTCTCAGGGGCAGAAACGGCCGTAGCCACAGTCTCAGGCTCAAAAGCGGCCATAGCCACAGTCACAGGAGTAGGAGTGGCTGAGGGAGCCGCACTCATGGAGACAGGAGGTCCTGCGGCAACGTCCACAGAGACAGGAGGACCTGCAGCGACGTCCACGGAGACAGGGGAACCTGCAGCGACGTCCACGGAGACAGGGGAACCTGCAGCGACGTCCACGGAGACAGGGGAACCTGCAGCGACATCCACGGAGGCAGGCGGAACTGCGACGACGTCCACGGAGGCAGGCGGAACTGCGACGACGTCCGCGGAGGCAGGCGGAACTGCGACGACGTCCACGGAGGCAGGCGGAACTGCGTCGACGTCCACGAGGCAGGCAGAACTGCGACAACGTCCACGGAGGCAGAAGGATCTGCGACGACGTTCACGGAGGCAGAAGGATCTGCGACGACGTTCACGGAGGCAGAAGGATCTGCGACGACGTCCACGGAGTCAGAGGAATCTGCGACGACGTCCACGGAGGCAGAGGAATCTGCGACGACGTCCACGGAGTCAGAGGAATCTGCGACGACGTCCACGGAGGCAGAGGAATCTGCGACGCCGTCCACGGAGGCAGAGGAATCTACGACGCCGTCCACGGAGGCAGAGGAATCTGCGACGCCGTCCACGGAGGCAGAAGAAGCTGTGACGACGTCCACGGAGACAGAAGGATCTGCAACGACGTTCACGGAGGCAGAAGGATCTGCGACGACGTTCACAGAGGCAGAAGGATCTGCGACGACGTCCACGGAGGCAGAAGGAACTGCGACGACGTCCACGGAGGCAGAAGGAACTGCGACGACGTCCACGGAGGCAGAGGAATCTGCGACGACGTCCACGGAGACAGGCGCGGCCATAGGCGTTGCGCTCAAGGAGACAGGCGCGGCCGTAGGCGTTGCGCTCAAGGAGACAGGCGCGGCCGGAGGTGCCGCGGGCACGAAGAGAGGTGCGGCCGGAGGTGTCGCGGGCACGAAGAGAGGCGCGGCCGGAGGTGCCGCTCTTACGGGAACAGGAGTTGAAACGTCCAGCGAGGCAGGTGCTCGTGCTGCTCGCCGAGCACGAGTTGAGGATTTATCGGGTTTAGGGGGTCTGATGGGATTCCCCCAGAGGTGCGCCCCTGTTAGCCTCACCTCCGTTGTCCTGAGGTAGGAGGCTAACAGCCCCTACCCATAACCCCCCACCAAGAATTTCCCCGGACCTGAGGGGATAATCCTCCAGTGAGGGGGAGACTCCAGCCTGCTTTCTCCTCCGGATCCGTCGATTCCCGCTGGAGCAATTACTCGATTCCTGAATCGAGTCCTTATGACGAAGATAATTATCCGCGCCGGGCATGTTCTGGAGCCGTTGACTCCACTCTGCGGCCGCTCTTAAAGCCTCCTCCATCGGATCCTTGGGGCCTGTGCGGAATGGAGTTCTGCGAATAACACCTCTTTTAAACGGGTAGTCCGTGCTAGCTGTGTCCTTAGTTTGATCGGTCATTCTGTCACGGGGGTGTGAGGAGTAGATTTACGGGAGGCGGACACACTCGCTACAACACAGATGATTTAATAAAGAGGAAACACTACAAACGAACTTGACAAGAAACATGAAATAACATAGAAAAAGAGCACGAAACAACACTATAGGACTGGGGCAATGAAACAAGCAAGAGAGACGGGTAAGAGCGAGGCGAGAAATGAGAAAACAAGCTAGAGAAACAAACACAAACGAACTAGAGGGTCATGAAAGGAGTAAGAGAGCAAACGAGGAACGAGAAACCAGAAACGAGAAACAGGAAACAAACGACAATGAAAACAAAGCAACGAAAACAAACAAACAAAATGACCGATCCCAGGAAGTGAGGGAAGAGGGCTTAAATAACAGAACAAACTAGACACACCTGACACGGATAATGAGGGACAATGACAAAGAGGCGGAACAAAAGGTGGAGCTAGAATGAAACGAGGGCGGAGCTAGGAATAACAACAAAGAGAGAGCCACATAGAAAGGGAAAACAAACAAGAAAGTGCCAGGATGTGACAAACACTGACTGACTGAAACAAGGTTGGAAGTAGCAGTACATGGTGGATATAGACATATTCAAAACAACAGGAAATTTGTAATTAAAAAATAATTAGATGCTTATAAATTATGAAGGAACAACTTACAAACCAGATTCCAAAAAAGTTGGGACACTAAACAAATTGTAAATAAAAACTGAATGTAATGATGTGGAGATGGCAAATGTCAATATTTTATTCGTAATAGAACATAGATGACAGATCAAACGTTTAATCTGAGCAAATGTAACATTTTAAAGGAAAAATATGTTGATTCAAAATTTCACAGTGTCAACAAATCCCAATTATTGGGACAAGTAGCAATAAGTGGCTGGAAAAATGAAATTGAGCATATAACGAACAGCTGGAAGACCAATTAACACTAATTAGATCGATTGACAACATGACTGGGTATAAAAAGAGCTTCTCAGAGTGTCAGTGTCTCTCTGAAGCCAAGATGGTAGGAGGATCACCAATTCCACCATTGTTGTGCAGAAAGATAGTGCAGCGATACCAGAATGGTGTTACCCAGCGTAAAATAGCAAAGACTTTTAGGTTATCATCATCAACCATACATAACATCATCAAAAGGTTCAAAGAATCTGGAACAATTGCTGTGCGTAAGGGTCAAGGCCGTAAAACTCTACTGGATGCTCATGATCTCCGAGCCCTTAAATGTCACTGCACCTCAAACAGGAATGCCACTGTCAAGGAAATAACAGAATGGGCTCAGGGATACTTCCAGAAAGCATTGTCAGTGAACACAATCCACCATGCCATCTGCCGTTGCCAGCTGAAACTCTACAGTGCAAAGAGGAAGCCATTTCTAAGCAAGCTCCACAAGCTCAGACGTTTGTACTGGGCCAGGGGTCTTTTAAAATGGAGTGTGGCAAAATAGAAGACTGTTCTGTGGTCAGATGAGTCACGATTTGAAGTACTTTATGGAACACTGGGACGCCCTGTCATCGGGACCAGAGAGGACAAGGATAACCCAAGTTGTTATCAATGCTCCGTTCAGAAGCCTGCATCACTGATGGTCTGGGGTTGCATGAGTGCTTGTGGCATGGGCAGCCTGCATGTCTGGAAAGGCACCATTAATGTAGACCCATGTAGACATCATCTCTTTCAGGGAAGACACTGCATTTTTCAACAAGATAATGCCAGACCACATTCTGCAGCAATCACAACATCATGGCTACGTAGGAGAAGGATCCGGGTATTGAAATGGCCAGCCTGCAGTCCAGATCTTTCACCTATAGAGAACATTTGGTGCATCATAAAGAGGAAGGTGGGACAAAGAAGACCCAAGACGATTGAACAGTTAGAGGCCTGTATTAGACATGAATGGGAGAGCATTCCTATTTCTAAACTTGAGAAACTGGTCTCCTCTGTCCCCAGACGTCTGTTGAGTGTTGTAAGAAAAAGGAGAGATGCCACACAGTGGTAAAAAATGGACTTGTCCCAACTTTTTTGGGATTTGTTGATGCCATGAAATTTTGAAACAACGTATTTTTCCCTTAAAATGATACATTCTCTCAGTTTAAACTTTTGATCTGTGATTTGTGTTCTATTCTGAATAAAATACTAGGTGTTGGCACCTCCACATCATTGCATTCAGTTTTTATTCACAATTTGTTTAGTGTCCAAACTTTTTTGGAATCTGGTTTGTACTATAATTGCCTCTTCCAGAGGAAAAAGGACATCCTTCATTTCTGGATGTATTGAAGAGGTTAGTATCATCTATATTTCCATAGATGGGCTCCATTTAATCAGCTTCAGCACACACCATCACCACCTCAAACAAACCCTCAGGAAATGTCAGCATCTCCTATTTTTACAGAGCAGGGCCAAGGCTTCTCTAATATTCTAATTAAGTGAATCTTATAGTAGATTTGGAGTAGCTTAATAGATAACTACTACATTAATAGATCTCGGGAAATATTTAGTAGATCTATAAGGTTTATAGATCTTTTAGTACTGATGTCTATTTGAAATGACAAGATTTCAGAAGGTTTCACACACCAATAAACCTTTTTTTAAACGTGTGGAACAGGAGGAGGTGCACTACATAGGTGTATGTGGTGTAAACTGTGGTTAAATAGCCTAAATATTTACCACTGCAATTCTTGTCTGTCTTTGTATGTAAAGTGAAGCTTCAGTTGGTGTCATAGTGCAATGCCCTCACAAAACGGACTATGCACACAACCTCCAGAAAGTAGTAAATTATGTCTTTTTTTAAATATAGTTTGTTTTACTAAAATGTTTTAATTGTTATAAAATGTTATGATTAATGAACACTGTCTTCTGTGGTTATTTAACCCTTGGACTCTACCTATATAGAATTTTGCTATTCCATTTTTTTTCATTTCCTCTTTCAGTTGCATTTCAACAGTAATTATGCCATCTATATAGCCATATTCAATATATTGTTTTCTTTTCTAAAGACCCTTACCTACTCAAATATGTAATCACTTGAGGTTTAAATGCTAACTGATATCTGATATTTTTTTAAAACTGGCCATGTTTTTACCAAAATTTTACCAAGCGCCTGTTATTTAATGTAACATATCTCTCAATGTACAACCTTCAAAACATATTATAATACCTGATATCTTTGTGTAGTGGGATCACAAGTGAATTTAGCGTAGGGTGGTGACTCGTTAGTGAACGCAGCATGGAGAGTGGAAGGTGTATGACGTGTATAAATGCACAGGTGTATGGATCACTGCTTTGTTGTAGTTGGCAGTGGGGTTTGGCTCACACAGGTGCATGGGAAAGTGTACAGCGTGGCTAAAGTTGAAGAGGGTTTCACCTCCAGAAGTTTCTTGCTTTTGACTTTTGACAAGGGCGGGATCTAGACATTCATTGACTGCTGAAGTTAGGCCCCACCAACCTAACCCATTCTGCACACCCCGCTATGTCAGCGAGAGCGTGCTAATCTTACCCTGATTGGGTCTCACCCTTACCTTTTTTGACGGTCTGCCATTTTCCAATCAGGATAAGATTGGCACGCTCTCAGAAGTACAGAATGTGCCACCCCCATCAAAAGCGAGAAACTTCTGGCAGCGAAAGCAAGACTGAGAGAAGTGCAACTGAGAAAAGGCGGAATGAAAGCGAAAACGGATTCTTCAAGAATAATAAACTCAAAATAAACAATTATATACAGATATATTCTGTTTATAAACCTGATTTTATAACTCTCAATATTAATGACAGTCTTCTCAATAATAAAATGACATTTATTGGTTATGGTTCTCAGAACTTCAGAACTTATTTTGACGCCATATACTGCAGCTTCGCGTTACAGTCATAGTGGCTCTGGAGTTTCGGCAGTTAATTAATTAATTTATTTATTTATTATTATTATTATTATTATTATTTTTATTATTTGTCGATGTGTGTTATTATTTTTTGTATTTATTTGTTCTTTTGATTGGTTGTAAGTAATATGTAGTGTATTTCATTGCTTTTGGTTTCCAGTCTGTGAATCTTTTGGTTTTTTTTTTCTGCTTGGCCCAGTGCCTATATGTGGTGAGGCTCCTGCACTCAGAGAATGCCCTGCTATCATGCATGGGTTTGTGGCATGCTGTGTATTGCTGAGGTTTGCTATCAACACTTTCCTTTTAGTATGAGTGTACTGTGATGGAATTGTTTTTGCACTGGATTATAAGTTACTAATACATCTATCCTGGGTTAAACTCTAGTGCCCGATGCAGTCCTCCAGGTGGACGGTCGTTCCTGGTTGAGAGTACGCTGTGCGCGTTTGGCTGCCGCTTCTCACCAGTGTGTGTGGATCGAGCGTTCTGAGCAGTGTGGATTGTAAAGCGCCCTTGGGTGTCTAGAAAGGCGCTATATAAGTGTAAAGATACATACAGATGATTGATTCATCTGTCTGTTGTACTTCCATTTAGTTGGGAGGGCCTTAGTGGGGAATATAAACTTAAAGTAGCTCTATTTAAGGGTAGGTATTACTTGGGTGAAATTTCCAGGGTGGCGGAGTCGCAAATCTTAATCTCCTCTAGAGCAGCTGAGCCCACTGCATTGTGTGGTGAGCATGATCATAACGCCTGTCACATCAGCCCAAGCAGTTTCTCCTCCAAACCACCAGAGGTCACACTCACCTGAGTTCTAACCTAGATTCCTCACCTGTCTCTAATTAGCCAAATCATTTGTAGAGGCTCACAGTTTTGTTCCACAGGTTGCGAAGTATTGTTAGAAATATATTGGCAATTCAGAGCATTAGTGTTTGTATTAGATTTTCATGGTTTTTTGAATCTTGGCTTTGGACTTGGTTTATCCCTTTGATCTGTTTACCCTTTGGATTATGGTTGTTTTTTCTCGGACGGTCTTCATGGTTTTTTGACTCCTCTTCTACTTGGATTTTGTCTCTTGAATAAACCTGCAACTGACTCTTCAACATTTTGTAAGTCTGAACTTTATGACAACGCCACAGTTGCACAATTTGTTAATCTGAGGTGTCTGTTAGTTAAATTAGATTAACACTATGGAATTATATTTATATCCATGGTGTAGTATTATTGAGTAAAACAATGTAATCACAACAATACATTTAAAATGTTAGTATTTCCTTGTATTATTCAGACGGAGATAAATGTGTGAAATACATAGATTGGCGTGAGAAAACCATTGTTTTTACTTTGCCCAATGATTCCAGGTAGGTTCTGGACCCACCATGACCCTAAACTGGATAAGGGTTACAGATAATGAATGAATGAATTAACTATTTTCAACTAAAATAATATAACAATTGTACATGAGCATTGGTTGATTGAAATATTGCACGTTACATCATCATCATCATCATTTTCTTTTCCGCTTCTCCATTTCAGGGTCGCGGTGGCAACAGGGCGAGCAAAGAAGCCCAGACGTCTCTGTCCCTTGTAACATCCACCAATTCCTCCTGGGGGATCCCAAGGCGTTCCCAGGACAGCCGGGAGATATAATCCCTCCAGCGTGTCCTGGGTGTACCCCAGGGCCTCCTTCCAGTTGAACATGCCTGGTATACCTCCAGTGGGAGGCGTCCAGGAGGCATCCTGATCAAATGCCCAAACCACCTAAACTGACTTCTCTCCGAGCTCCTCCCTAGTCACTGAGCTCCTCACCCGATCATGAAGAGTATGCCCAGCGACCCGTCGGAGAAAGCTCATTTTGGCCGCTTGTATCCGCGATCTTGTTCTTTCGGTCATTACCCAGACCTCATGACCATAGGTGAGAGTGGGGACGTAGACTGACCGGTAAATTGAGAGCTTTGCTTTATGGCTCAGCTCTCTCTTCACCACAATGGTGCGGTACAGTGACCCCATTACTGCAGACGCTGCACCTATCCTACAGTCAATCTCACCGTCCCTCTTCCCATCACTCGTGAACAAGAACCCGAGATACTTGAACTCCTTCACTTGGGGCAGGTTCTCACCCCTTAGCTGAAGGGAGCATGCCATCTGTTTCCGGGAGATAACCATGGCCTCAGACTTGGAGGTGCTGATCCGCATACCGACCGCTTCACACTCAGCTGCAAACTGCTCAAGTGAACGCTGGAGGCCTCCGTGCGAAGAAGCCAGAAAAACAACATCGTCCGCAAAAAGCAGAGATGCCACCTCCTGAGCTCCTCGATGGAAGCCCTCCTGCCCCAGGCTACACCGCGCCATATTCATGAATATCAGGAACAGGAGTGGAGATAAGGCACAGCCCTGATGGAGTCCAATGCCCACACTGAACAAGCTTGACTTACTACCAAGGATGCGAACACAGCTCAAACTCTGAGAGTACAAGGACCATACGACTCGCTGGAGCGACCCTGGCACCCCATACTCCCGGAGCACCTCCCACAGAATCTCTCGGGGAACATGGTCATATGCCTTCTCCAAATCCACAAAGCATGTGTAGAGTGGAGTAGCAAATTCCCATGCCCCCTCAATCATCTGTGCAAAAGTAAAGAGTTGGTCCATAGTTCCACGGCCAGGACAAAATCCGCATTGTTCCTCCAAAATCGTAGGTTTGACTATCGAACGGATTCTCCTTTCCAGCACCTTGGCATAGACTTTCCCCCGGGAGGCTGAGAAGTGTAATGCCACGATAATTGGCGCACTTTTTTGAAAATAGGAACCACCACCCAGGTTTGCCAATCCAAAGGCACTGTTCCCGAGGTCCATGCAATATTGTATAGGCGTGTCATCCAAGACAGCCCCACAGTATCAAGTGCCTTCAGTAACTCTGGGTGAATCTCATCCACTCCTGGAGCTTTGCCACTGCGAAGCTTTTTCACCACCTCAGTGACTTCAGCCAAGGAAATGGAGTCTGATCCCCCAGACACTTCCGGGCCTACCTCCTGCACAGGAGGCATATCTCTCGGGTTAAGGAGTTCCTCAAAGTGCTCCTCCCAACACCCAACAATACGCTCAGTCGAGTTCAGAGTTTCACCATCCTTGCTGAGCACAGCTTGGACAGTGTCCCCCCTCCCCCTCCTGAGCTATCAGAGTGTTTTCCAGAACCTCTTTGAGGCTCCACCCGGAAGTCATTCTCCATGGCCTCTCCAAACTCCTCCCATGCTCTGGATTTTGCTTTAGCAACTGCCACAGCTGCAGCCTTTTTCGCCTGCAGGTAAACATATACGCAGAATCGGAAGTTCCCCGAGCTAGCCAATCTCGAAAAGCCTCCTTCTTCCACTTGACAGCTTCCCTCACCCCCGGTGTCCACCAATGGGTTCTTGGGTTGCCGCCATAACAGGCACCGACAAGCTTTTGACCACAGCTACATGCAGCCGCTTCCACGATGGAGGTCCAGAACAGTGTCCATTCAGACTCCATTCCCTATACCTCCTCCGGAACATGTGAGAAGTTCTCTCTGAGGTGGCAGTTGAAATCCATCCGGACAGAGTCATCTGCCAGCTTTTCCCAGCACACCCTCACTATACGTTTGGGTTTACCAGGTCTGTCCGGCAGCTTTCCCTGCCATCAGATCCAACTCACCACCAGAGGGTGATTGGTTGACAGCTCAGCCCCTCTCTTTACCCGAGTGTCCAGAACATATGGCCTCAGGTCAGAAGACACAACCACAAAGTCGATCATTGACCTTTGGCCCAGAGTGCTCTGGTACCAAGTACACTTATGAGCAATCTTATGTTCGAACATGGTGTTCGTTATGGACAAACCATGGCTAGCACAGAAGTCCAACAACATCACACCACTCGGGTTTAGATCAGGCAGTCCGTTCCTCCCAATCACTTCTCTCCAGGTTTCCCAGTCATTGCCAACGTGAGCATTGAAGTCCCCCAGTAAAACAATAGTGTCAGTGCATGAAATCCCCTCTAGAACTCCCCTCACTGCCTCCAAGAAGGCCGAATACTCTGAGCTGCTGTTCGGTGCATACGCACACACAACAGTCAAAGTTTTCCTCTCTGCAAGCCGGAGCCGCATTGAGGCGACCCTCACGTTTCCTGGGCTAAACTCCAGCTGTACAGGCGCCAGCCGGGGACTTGTGAGTATCCCCACACCTGCCCGGCGCCTCTCACCCTGTGCAACTCCTGAGTAGGAGAGAGACCAACCCCTATCGAGGAGTTTGGTTCCAGAGCCTACACTGTGTGTAGAGGTGAGCCCAACTATATCTAGCTGGTATCTCTCAACCTCACGCACCAGCTCTGCCTCTTTCCCCCCAGTGAGGTTATGTTCCACGTACCAAGAACCAGTTTCCGCTGACAAGTTCCACGACGCCAGGGGCCCCTTCGCCCCCGCTCTGTGCCCGATGGGCATTGCACCGCACCCCTACTCTGCATCTTGCGGGTGGTGAGCCCACATGATCCTCCCACGTTGCCATTTCGGGCTGAGCCCGGCTGGGTTATGTGGGCTGCCCGGCCACCAGGCGCTCGCCGTCTGACACTACCCCCAGGCCTGGCTCCAGGGGTAGGTCCCGGTAACCCTTTCCCGGGCAGGGTACACTGAGTTTTAATGGGTGTACTCATAGGAATGCTTTTGGATCATGTTTGTCTGGATCTTCACTCCAGACCTGTTCGCCATGGGAGACCCTACTGGCAGCTAACAGCTCCCGACGACATAGCCCTGGAGGTCATGAGACCACACAAGCCCTTCCGCCACGACAAGGCCCTGATCCAGATCCTGATCCACTGCACGTTACTATTGTATAAAGTATCACAGTATTGTATTAAATATTTCATATTATAAATCATCCAAATCCATTTACATTCTGTATTCTTAGTGTAAGTAAAGTATTGGTGTAGATAGATGTGAGTGGTATACTGGGAGCAGTGTTGGTTGTAAAGTCTAACAACAGCAGGAAGGAAGGATCCGCGATAACTTTCCTTCACACACTTGGGTGAAGCAGCCAGTTACTGAAGGAACTACCCAATGCTGTCAGAGCCTCATGCATGTGGCGAGAGTCATTCTCCAGCATGGATGTTAACTTAGTCAACATCCTCATTTCTCACACCACCTGCACTGGGTCTAGGAGGATTTACAGGACAGAGTGGGTCCTCAGAATGAGTTTGTCCAGTCTCCTCCTGTCTGTAGTGGCGATACTGTTATGAGTGCTCCAGCAGACCACTCCATAAAAGATGGCTGATGCCACTACTCAGTCAATCAAAATCAATCAAAATGTATTTAAATAGTGCTTTTTACAACTAATGAAGGTTAAGGTAGTCCCCAGGAGTGGTCCCTGCACTCTGAATGACCTCAGGCTCTTAAGCAGGTAGAGTCTATTCTGTCATTTTCTGTAAAGTGCAGTAGTGTTATCTGTCCAGTCCGGTTTATTGATCAGGTGAACACTCATAAGGTTTCACCCTTTCAATGTCTGTTCCCTGGATGTTCACTGGTGAAGGGGAGTGGGTACGCCTGCGGAAATCCACCGCCAGTTCCTTTGTATTCCCCACATTGATCTGGAGGTGATTCTGCAGATACCAGTCCACAAAATCCAGAATCACCTTTCTGTACTCTATGTCATCCTCTTTTGTGATGAGGCCAAGAATATATGTAGGTGGCAGTTTTGTGATTTATACATAAAGTTTGCAGTGAACATTGTGAAGAGTGCCAAGACTATTTTTTGCGGTGCCCCTGTGCTGCAGACTAACCTATCGGAAACCCATTTTTGTGCGCTCACATACATTGGTTGATTGGTGAGGTAGTCCAGGACCCAGTTAGATAGGTGATGGTCTACCCCTGAATGTTCCAGTTTGTCCCTTAGGAGCTCAGGTTGTATGGTGTTGAATGCCCTGGAGAAGTCAAAGCACATGATCCTCACAGTATTCCAAGCTTCTCCAGGTGAGAACAAAAATGGCATCCTCCAACTCTAAGCTTCAATGCTAGGCTAAGTAGGCTAGGTAGTTACTGGTGAGACAGATTCAGATATTTGTGTTCACACATACAGCTCCTCCAGGTTATGTCTGGAAACGTTCTTCAGACCTTACCCTAGGGTATGACTGTTATGATCCCCTTTCTCATGGGGCAGAAGATAGTGGACATGTTAGATGTTGAATCTCCTACCTTCTCAGTTTGAGGGGAAAAACAGTCACACTCATCACTGTGCTATGTCAGCTATGCTCATGAATCAGTTGTATGAAATTTCTCTTGATATAGAAAGCTCCCAAACAATAACACTGAGTTGTATCCTTACGTGTGCCTTGTTCCACATACCTGAGGAACCTTAATCCCCTATTAAAATCCTTCTTCTTAGGAAAACCAGGAGCAGAGTCTTGCATAGAGTGAGAATCAAACATACATTCATTTATTCATTGTCTGTAAGCGTTAATCCAGATCAGGGTCAGTGGGCTCGGAGCCTAATCACTGGGCACAAGGCAGGAACACACCCTGGAGGGGGCGCCAGTCCTTCACAGGGTGAGACACACACTCACACCTATGGACAATCCACCTACCAACGTGTGTTTTTGGAATGTGGAAGGAAACCAAAGCACCCAGAGGAAACCCACATGGACACAGGGAGAACACACCTCACTACTCACAGTGGGACTCCAGGTCCCTGGAGCTGTGTGACTGTGACACTACACGATGTGCCACAAATTAAATAACAATAGTAACCGCCTGGCAACCACTTCGCAACACCTTAGCAACCACATGGTATACCAAAACAACAGGCAGAGAGCACAGAAAAAAGATAGATAGGCAACTTTCTATCTATCTATCTACAACCACATCTATCTATCCCTCTACAACTCTAGCTATCAATACAATTTTTTCTTATTATTTTAGCTATTTATACTGAATGTCTAATCTTTTTATTTAATTTTTATTTCACGTTTTATTTTTTATTTTGCAAGCATTGTTTTTTCCTTCAGGAAATGAACATACCTAATTTGTAAATACTTTTTGTCCACTTTCTGTCCAGCTCCAGATCCTTTCAGACCCACAGTGCTGAATTATAACTGTTCTCACAGCTGAAGGATTGACAGGGGAACATACGACTATATTCTGATCTGAAGAGAGAGTGGAATTTCATTATATACTCTCTATCAAAAATGAAATAATTAAGTGTTGTTTTGCTAATCGGGTTATTTTTCATGTGACAACAAATCATGCAGTTATTAGTCAATGTCCCTGAATATTACAATAACTTTGAGCTCCAGTTTTAGTATCCCTGTTTATTAATTTCTTTTGTTATTCCAACTCCAAATTTCCTCAGTGACTTTTTGGCTGGAAATGACTAAAGGGTGCTTTCATAACAATTTGAACAGCAGTAAAAATATTATAATAAACAAGTAATTGATATTCCATCATGGGGAATTTTTAGGCCCGATTGTTCAAACCCCCTGTGATCATAATTAATCTGCATCTTATAATTGTGATCTTATAACTGGATGAGATTCTTTTCTTTAAAAAAACTTTTCAAAACAAAACCAAGAAATAAGCAAATAAATGAGACTGTACCTGCTGAACTAGGACATTCTTCATTTCTGGGATTTTTAGAGAGCTGAAAATTTGTATTTTGATAGATGTTCTCCATTTAATTGGCTCCACCACACCACCACCTCAAAGAAACTCACATCAGGAAACATGAGGCAGGAAGTGTGCCACTCAAGGCATTTCTTCTGTCAGATTGACCTCATGAAGAACACATTTGCTATATTTTTATACAATTAATTTACTGCTTTTATTTATACAAGTACACAGTATTGTTACTGAAGTACTATTCTTAAAACTAGAAAGAGTTGACCTATTTTGCTTGGAGAAGAGAGTCTGCCATAAATATTGTTATTAAATATGGTTTAATTATTTTCCGAGCACTGGGCTGTGGAGCAGTGGAACTGTGTTCTCTGGAGTGATAGCACACCATCCAGCACTTCTGGGATGTGAACAAGGAACAAATTAGCAAACATCAGTACCTGACCTCATTTAACTTAATGTGGATGATCTGCCTTCATTTTTCTTCAAATAGAGAAGTGAAAGTACTTCACAGTGCAGTTTGTCAAACTTCACACCTATGCCTCAAAACACAAGTTCAGAAGTTCAGAAGCTGAATAAAAGGAAAAAGACTGACTAATGTAGCTTTACTTTTTAACTTCCTCGTAGACTTGATGGACATCACCTAATTGTGTAATTTTACATTAATGACACATGCAATTAAACATTTTCAGATGAGTAAAGCTTGCTTAAATACATAAGTACTCATTTAAACTTCATTTTAATAGTATTACATTTTATTGCCTGATTCTAACTAAGCTTAACATATCTTGCCTTTGCAGAGTCTAAAGCATACATGACTTTAATGAATTCCAAGTTCAAGTTCAAGTGGTATTGTATTGTCAATACTTTATATGTACAGGACATACAAAGGATTAAAATTATGTTACTCTCCTCTCCAAATTGCAGTTAACATAAACAAAATAGACTAAATTCAACTAAACTAAGTATATAAATATATGAAAGTGAACAAACAGAAGACAAGTGCATGACATACGATACAAACAAGCTCACTGATAGACATACACGAGACAATGGGAGACTGACTAAAGACAATAACCTGATTGGGAGGTAGGATAGTGGATGTACAAGGCAATGCAAACAATAGTGCAAACAAACCCGGTTTAGTGTAAGCATAAAACATGATAGACCCAGACCTAATAAGTCTTTGGTTCTGAGTATTGGACCATCAGTAATATCAGTTTGAATATCTGAGGGAGAATTAGTGGAGTACGCAGTTACAGATTTATTTTATTTTATTACAGATTTATGAAACAAAACAAAACATTTTTACTAAAAACCTAATTTTGATGCCACCCCCAAAAAATACTACTTTTCTAGTACATTTCTACAAATAAATCCACACCTGTGGATCCCAGTTGATGTCTCTAAAGTAGTGTACAGTGGGGGGAAAAAAACTCTCGTCTAAAGTTTTTGCCATTTAGGAGTCAACTGGAAGCATATGTAAACTTTCTTAGGGTCAAAAAACACTTATTTTTCTTCTTTACAGTGTCCTTTTACACAAAAACCCAACTATTTTCATTTATTCCAAGTATTTAGAAAGTAATAATCATTCAAATTTGGCCATGTAACTTAAGACGAAAAATTCTGAAAAATAGCTAGAGACTATTAACCTGTAAAAAAGTAAAAATTGCTTTATTACGTTGTTTACAACTACATCTGTTACAATAAACTCAAGCGCATATTGCCTTATGAAAAAACAACCTTTTTACTTTTCACAGATGTATTCTTTCAGGTTTTGGCAAGAAGCATCAAACCATGTGTCTATAAATCCATTTCCATCTCCCAGGGATCCACAGTTTTCTCCTGAAAAATCCATCACTTGCCAGTTATCAGGTTCATCAGAGCCACTCTCTCGCTCAAACCAGAATCTGTAGGAAAAGGAAAAACCGAATATATTTCTCCACAGTTTCATTGTTTCATTGTTCATCTCTTCAAGATTTATTTGAAAATAAAAAGTAAAAAAAAAACTGTATATGAAGTGTGTGATTGAACATGGCTCTTACGTCTCAGAAAGGGACTTGTTATTCACCCACATCCACTGTCCCTCCGTCTCCAAATCATTCAGCCCAATCCAGCGAGTCACTTGAGCATGTGAAGAAACAAAATCCTGAAGCAGAGTGTTGGAGATGACTGTAGTACATGACTAAGTTATTCATACTTGCTACTGGAGTCATATTCATATTTGACGACACAAGTTATATGTTAATTATTTGTTTGTGTGATTTAGATGCTCTACACAAGCTTTAGTCACGGCCAATTACACCCACAAGGTCTCCCTCAATCAACTGACACTACAAACCTTACAGGGTGAAGACAAGCACAAGCTTCCTCTGAGACATACCTTTTTAAACTGCTGTTAGGGAAATGTGATTGTAGCACAATATTAGATATTGTTAGAGATTGCACCACCACAGAAGGAGTGAGTAGTGTGCGTTAGTGTTGCATTAATGTGCTCAGAACAGTATACATTTATAATTGAGAATAGAAAAATATGAAAAAGCACAATAGAAAATTTGCTGACTCACCTGTTCCTCTTTGCTGGTGACTGTAACCAGATGTCCTCCTTTCCCAGTGCAGTAATCCCGACTCATCGTCCAGTTCAGTTTATCAGTGGAGAAGTAGTAGCACTTAAAACCAAAAAACATCCATCTTTCTTCACAGAGGGAACATGTCCTCTTTCCTAATGTGGAAAACAGATTAAAAAATATCTTCATCATCTCATCATTTTTCCACTTCATGTATTTCAGGGAGAACAAGGCAAGCAAAAAAGCCCAGGCATCTCCGCAGCCCCCAGCTCCTCCTACGGGATCCCCAGGTATTCCCAGGCCAGCCAGGAGATTAAATCCCTCCAGTGTGTCCTGGGTTTACCACAGGGCCTCCATCCAGTTGGCGTCCAGGAGGCATCCTTCAGTCGCCTGATCCTCCTCAACTGGATCTTTTAAACTCGAAGGAGCAACTCTACTCTGAGCTCCTCCCTAATCACTGAACTCCTACCAGATCATGGTGGGTTCACCCAGCAACCCATCAGAGAAAATCTGTGGCTATATTAGCTTATAGCTAAAGGGCCAAACCAAAGTGGGGCAGATGACCCTCTCCAGTGTTTTGAATGTTGATTGCAGTACCCACTGTAAACACTTGCTCCCAGTATTACAGTTTGCTGCTTTAAACAACTGTCTACTAAAATGAATCATTGATGTAATTGATGGGCAGGAGTTAATGAATGCAGGCTCTAGAGATTCTGTACAACTATGAGAGAAGCCCAACCAGTAGATCAACCCTCCCTAAATCAGCCAGGGTCACCATCCTCCATCCACACTTTATACCTGTTTTGGTGGACTGCCATAACAGACAGAAAGCCACTGTCCCACAGACCAGGGAGCATGGTGCTGCCACAATATTTACACGATTTCAACTGTTCATGAGGTATCTTGTGTGGAGGTGTGTTGAGGTGTAAAGCTAGAGAGCTCTGCTCCTCTTACCATTGCACTGAGAGACACGTCCTTGAGCCCTGCGAAGTTTGATCCTCAGCTCTTCATACCTCATTTCTGTTTCTAATGCAAAACAAAAGTGTTGCTTTTATGGGTCAACAATTATTTTCCAGTTAAAATTAAACTGTCATTCAATAAACCAGTGTGCTAAATATGAATGTATCATTTATAATTAGACATGAAGCCTGTAGCCGCCAGGGGTTTCCTTTTTCTGGCTCTATTTCAAATGTTGACCTATTGTGTTGAGATAATTACTTTTTTGATTTCATATTTTGACATAATTATTTACTCTCTTGATATCAAGGAATACGGAGGGAGAAGGATGTGGAAATAAACAAAAGTACTGTATTTAAAATATACATAAAGATACAAAAGACACTAAATAAAGAGAAGTAAAACACAAAATTACAAGACAAGCTTGAACATAACTAGATAAAAAAAAACAAAAGACTAACTGAATGATGATTAAAATACAAAAGGCAAACTCTAAAGCTAACGTAGTGCATGAGAAAGGATAAAAACCAAGAAGAACATTAAACAGAGACCAAGGAATAAAAAGGTCTAACAAGGAGAGTAAAACACAAAGGACCAAGAACAAGAAAAGACCAAGACTAAAACCTAGGCAGCGAAGGCAGCAGCTTAAGACAGTACAGAAGACAATAAGGACCAGAAGCAAGGGAAGATACCAAGAGGCAAACCACAAATGACAAATAAGGATTAATAAATGGACACACACAGAAACCAGGGGCAGGGCTTTACATTAACAATAACAAATGAGAAGCACCTGAGACTGAGGGGTGGGGCTAGGGGAAGCCCATGGACAGGGGGAGGTGGGACAGGGGTCAGAAGACAGACCCTCTGTCCCAATTCTTGCCCTAAGTCCTAAGGTCTTTCTGGAAGTGTGCACTTTGATGATGTTGCATAAGGGTGAGCAAAAGGGGTGCGAGGGTTCAAATGTTCAAGACGTTGGAGCGTTAAGAGCAGAATGGGATACTCGTGCCCTTCAAGTGTTTAAATCTCTAAGGCTTAAACAAGAAACACTGTGGCTAAAAGCCAAACCAGGCATTACTTTATAATGTTTTATAAAATGCTTAAACATGGATATGTTTTAAGATATTGAGATAATTTTATCGCAGTCACACAGCTCCAGGGACCGGGTGGTTGTGGGTTCGAGTCCTGCTCCGGGTGACTGTCTGTGAGGCGTGTGGTGTGTTCTCCCTGTGTCCGTGTGGGTTTCCTCCGGGTGACTGTCTGTGAGGAGTGTGGTGTGTTCTCCCTGTGTCCACGTGGGTTTCCTCCGGGTGACTGTTTGTGAGGCGTGTGGTGTGTTCTCACTGTGTCCGTGTGGGTTTCCTCCGGGTGACTGTCTGTGAGGAGTGTGGTGTGTTCTCCCTGTGTCCACGTGGGTTTCCTCCGGGTGACTGTTTGTGAGGCTTGTGGTGTGTTCTCACTGTGTCCGTGTGGGTTTCCTCCGGGTGACTGTCTGTGAGGAGTGTGGTGTGTTCTCCCTGTGTCCACGTGGGTTTCCTCCGGGTGACTGTTTGTGAGGCGTGTGGTGTGTTCTCACTGTGTCCGTGTGGGTTTCCTCCGGGTGACTGTCTGTGAGGCGTATTGTGTGTTATCCCTGTGTCCATGTGGGTTTCCTCCAGGTTACTGTCTGTGAGGCGTATTGTGTGTTATCCCTGTGTCCATGTGGGTTTCCTCCAGGTTACTGTCTGTGAGGCGTATTGTGTATTCTCCCTGTGTCCATGTGGGTTTTCTCCGGGTGCTCTGGTTTCCTTCCACACTCCAAAAACACACGTTGGTAGGTGGATTGACGACTCAAAAGTGTCTGTAGGTGCGAGTGTGTGAGTGATTGTGTGAGTGTGTGTGTTACCCTGTGAAGGATTGGCGCCCCCTCTAGGGTGTGTTCCTGCCTTGTGCCCAATGATTCCAGGTATGCTCTGGACCCACCGTGACCCTGAACTGGAAAAGCGCTTATAGAGAATGAATGTTATGATTATTTGGAGACGGACCTCACAAACTTTTAACTTTCTTCTCTTTTACAAATTAAAAAAAATCATCTTGTCTCTCCCTATAATCCTCACTGGACACAGCTCTTAATGCCTGATGAGTTCACCCAATTTTTCTGAAAACTTCACCATGTTTTAAAACATGACTCAGACCACACAGGTCTAAATAAAGATAAATTATTCTAGTTACACTTAAAGGGTTAATGTATCTCAGTTTTCTGAGGTGTCTTGTTATTGGTTCCTGAAAGGAAAGTCACAGAGCCGCAGTGGATCATGGGTAACTCCCTTCACTAAAGTTTCGTCTGCTGTGGACTTACAGGACGGACACATAAAGTGTACATAGAGGCTCTCTTGAACACCCTAGTTGTGTTCAAGAGAAAATATAAGGATTTGAAAACCCTAAAGCCTTGAACAATTAGACGGACAAGCTCAAATGAGGGGCCTGAGTGTGAGTATTGGAACAGTGGGACAGACATGGAAGAGAAAGGCTGAAACCTAATGCTTAATAACTTAATAGATCTCCGCTCTAAGCATGCTCACACAAACACTACTATTTGGCAGCACACATTCCCCTTGCTTACCCCTCCATTGATACCTCAGCAACCCCTACTCACACACACACCACCACCGCCAACCCCCCAACCTGGTAGGATGCTGGAAGTTAGGACCACCCTGACATCCTTTAATGGGGCCCAAGATCCTAGGCAGAGCCACTGCTTTCAACTTAAATATCCACTTACCGTCCACTGTATTACAGACACCTACCTGGTTTGTACACTACTGTCCCTTGTAGTATTAGGAGTTCTGAGGGGTAAAGTTAAAGAGTGAGAAAAAATGCAGTCTGCTTCACTTACCACTGCACTGAGAGACACATTCTTGAACCCTGCAATGTTCAACCTTCAGCTCTTCGTACTTCCTTTCAGTTTCTAATTCAAAGATAAAGATTGTTTTTATGGTCAATATTAATTTTCTTAATTTTCACTTGTGCAGCAGAGAGCCTTTAACCTTCTAATTGAAACTTCACATTGAATGAATCTATATATATTTAGGTGCTGCTCTTTAGACATAGTGATTTTTGTGTTGTTCCTGCAAGCTTTACTGACATTATGCATTGTACAGAGAGCTAAACAATTAAAATTTTAAACTGTGTGAGCTGGTGTGTTATTTTAAGCCATGAGTTCACTATGAGTTCAGCATGTGTAGGAAAATTTTGTTTGTATATTGCTTCAGTAATCCATAGTCTAGTGTGTATAGAATTACATGAACCCTTTATAACATCAGTCTAAACCAGTCATCAGAATTTTTATATTCAGCAAATGTATTATTATTATTATTATTGTTGTTATTATTGTTGTTGTTGTTATGTTGCATTACACTGGAATTTTATTTGATGATGATGAACAAGGTTGTAATTTTTTTGAACAATGTCTATTATAATTTAAATGTGTGTTATTCATTGCTAATTTGTAACAAGTCATGTGTATTTTACACCCAAACCAATGAAAGTTCAAAACCACAAGAGGAGCTCTTCAGTCGTACCGTTCAAGCTGTTTTGCTGCACTGAGAGTTGTTTTTGAGCTCTAGAATAATCCTCACTTAGTGCTTCAAAAGCAACTCTTTTATTCCAGTCTGTTCAATAAATAGAAAACACCAGAGGAAATGTCACATAATGAGGAATACACATAGGATTTACAGTGCTGTGAAAGTGTATATAATCCTAATCATAAACATAATCCTAAACCTAATCTTAACCTGAAGATTTAACTGCAGAGTTGTTTGTGTAATTGTATCACAGACAGAAAACACTACTGTTTTCATAGCAGTTCTTTGCAGAGAATTTGAATGTATCTGTGTTTGAATGAATAAAACAGCGCTACCAGTGGATGGAGGAACATACAGTAAATACAAATTCTGAACTTCAAATTTCAGAGCAATTAATTTTAAAATATAACGTAATCCGTTCATAACAGTGTATCATTAGACAACAATTACGCACCATAGAGACCATAGTCAGTGAGGCAGATCGAATCAATCAATAAAATCAAATAAAGATAAAATAAAAATGAAAGGATAAATATGAATAATTATATTCATTGATTGACTGCTTTGCAAAAGAACATTAACTGAAGCATCTCTGATAATTCCAACACAAAAGGTGAGCAACCTTTAAAGAGACAAAAGGATATTTAAGGATCCTAAAGGACAATTCTGTAAAAAAAATGAAAGGCTCTAAAGTTAGAGGCAAGGATTTATTTTTGTTTAGCTTATGTGCTCATTGCTTCTAGCTATGTATAAGTAGGTCAGTGATGTAATTTGATGTAGTGCAAGAACAAATTTATGGTCCATTAAACAGCTCAAAAAGAGAGAAAAACAGAAAGCACAAACATATAGTTTTCCAATATAAAACAAGTATAGGGCAAGCAACCCACTTATCCCACTCGGGAGGTGTGAATGCATTTGATTGGTAAAATGGGATTACTAACTTGCTGTAAGCGAGTCTCACTCTTACACTTTCACTTTGGTTTCTACACACACCATTGACCTTCTTGTACCTGTAAGCGCTGAGCACAGATAATTTGACAGAAAGTACCCAAAAATAAACTTTTGCACTGTATCAAATTCCAGAGCCCTCCTTTCATGACTTTTAACATAATTCATGCTCCAGTGGAAGCCATGAACCTCTCACAGAATCATTCTACTTTAATGCAGCACAGGTGGGAATAACTTTCTATTCACACCATTTATTTTAGAAGAAATGTTGGAGTAAATGGGTGTTTGGGCCATATGGAAGTCCTCTGAAGCTGAGCAATACTCACACAAGGCTCCCAAAACACAGAGACCCCCTAAAGCACAGAGCAGAAGGAGAGAGAGAGCGACCAGGACACGCTTCCAAACGGTGTGGTCACCAGAATCTGAGAGAAAACACACGGTTATCAACAAGAAAGCATGACTACAGCATTAAAAGTTCTGAGAGCCAATCAGAGCAAGTTGTAAATCAATCCACAGACAATGCACAGTTCTGCATTGTCATTAGTTATTTATATTCAACTGATAATATTTAGAAATTTAGTGATGTTTAAATAGTATCAACCGTGATGCCATAGTATACCTCTTTCTGGGACAATTTTGTGTGTTAATCCTAGGGCTGTCAATTGAATTTAAAATCAATTTTAAAAAATCAAATTAATTTCAAAATTTGCAGTGAATAACTGCATTGTAACTCAATAACTGGAGCCTTTAATAATGGATACTTAAATTCATTCATTCAGTATCTGTAACCCTTATCCAGTTCAGGGTCGCGGTGGGTCCAGAGCCTACCTGGAATCATTGGGCGCAAGGCGGGAATACACCCTGGAGAGGGCGCCAGTCCTTCACAGGGCAAATGGATACTTAAATGTAAAATAAAATTATCAATGTAAGATTAACACTATGGAATTATATTTATATCAGTGGTGTAGTATTATTGAGTAAAACAATGTAATCACAACAATCAATTTAAAATGTTAGTATTTCCTTTTATTATTCAGAGGGAGATAAATGTGTGAAAAACATAGACTGGGGTGAGAAAACCATTGTTTGTACTTTATTATAATATCTCTGTAATTTTGTATTAGTATCTCAAGGAGAAAATTAACACTACAGGGCAGCTCATGGATCCCTTTATTATAAAAAACTGAGATATACAGAGATATACAGTACCGCTCTGTTTTTGAATATCCCTGTACAGACAAACACGAAAACAGGTGCATTACTACCCCGATGCAGTAGGGCGCCATAGTTCCTCTTAAAGAGAGACCTCAAAAACACAAACCATGAGAGAAACACAAGCTGCTTCTCAATTCAGGGGCTGCATCCTTCGATGGACACATTTGTAGGTTTATTACGTCACATCAGCGTGATTCATTTCAAAGGCTCCTTCATATACGACCGACAAATGCATCCTTTTTTTCCTGAGAAATAAAGGCTGCTACAGGACTATCCTTCACCAGTCGAGATATCCAAAGGTTCATTGCATGCTGGGGGGGTACATCAGCAGAGGAGCGAACTGGATTGTACTGTACCTAACATCAATTCATTATTAATATAAATATAAAAAAAAAAGAAAATGTACTCAAATGTTTCCTTTGTTTAAGGAGCATATAAAAACAACCATATAGAGCCACAAAGGTGCTATAACAGTAAATGCAGCAGGAGAACATTCTATCAAAGCAGCTCCCAGAAAATAAATACCCATAGAAACCCATGCAAATACAGGGAGAACATATCAAACTCCTCACAGACTGTCACCCGGAGCAGGGCTCGGACCCACAACCCCAGGTCCCTACCTGCTGCATCCCCATGCCATCCTACATATAGCATATATGATATTTTATTTATTGTTTCACATTGTATTTGTTATTTTCTTGTACATCTGTCAATTAATTGAATCTTCAGGAAACTGGGTTGTGTAACAATTTTTATATATATATTTTTTAAATGACACTGAATTAACCTGAGGAATTACTATCAAGTTTATACATATTATTTCTAAGGCTACAGACAAGCTAACTCAGATTTTCAGTTTGTGACTTCACAAGATTCATATCAAATAATTTTTCAGTAAAGTCCTTTGAGTCGTGTTTACTCTTGACTTTCCATAAATGGAAAATACATATTGTCATAGCTTTGATGAGTTTGTTTGTTTGATGAAATAAGCCTTAAATGCTGATGTAGGTTCAAGTCACTTGTTAGGAAAGGCTTATGTAGGTGACCAGTATTTTAACACTGACTGACTGAAACCTGTTTGGAAGTAGCAGTACATGGTGGATATAGACATATTCAAAACAACAGGAAATTTGTAATAATAAAATATAATTAGATGCTTATAAATTATGAAGGAATAACTTACTATAATTGCCTCTTCCAGATGAAACACGCCATCCTTCATTTGAGGACGTTTTGGAGAGATTAGTATCATCTATATTTCCGTAGATGGGCTCCATTTAAACAGCTTCAGCACACACCATCACCACCTCAAACAAACCCTCAGGAAATGTCAGCGTCTCCTATTTATACAGAGCAGGGCCAAGGCTTCTCTAATATTCTAATAAACTGAATCTTATAGTAGATTTGGAGTAGCTTAATAGATAACTACTACATTAATAGATCTCGGGAAATATTTAGTAGATCTATAAAGTTTATAAATCTTATAGTACTGATGTCTATTTGAAATGACAAGATTTTAGAAGGTTTCACACACCAATAAACCTTTTGTAACAGTGCAGAACAGGAAGAGGTGTATAGGTGTATGTGGTGTAAACTGTGGTTAAATGACCTAAATATATACCATTACAATTCTTGTCTGTCTTTGTATTTAAAGTGAAGCTTCAGTTGGTGTCATAGTGCAATGCCCCCACAACGGACTATGAACACAACCTCCAGAAAGTAGTAAATTATGTCTTTTTTTTAAATATAGTTTGTTTTACTAAAATGTTTTAATTGTTATAAAAGGTTATGATTAATGAACACTGTCTTCTGTGGTTATTTAAGCCCTAGGACTCTACCTATATAGGATTCTGCTATTCCATTTTATTTTTCATTGCCTCTTTCAGTTGAATTTCAACAGTAATTATGTGACATAGCCATATTCAATATGTTGTTTTCTTTTCTAAAGACCCTTGGCTACTCAAATATGTAATCACTTGAGGTTTAAATGCTAACTGATATTTGATATATCTTTTTTAAACAGGCCATGTTTTGACCAAAATTTTACCAAGCGCCTGTTATTTAATGTAACATATTTCTCAATGTACAACCTTCAAAACATTTTATAATACCTGATATCTTTGTGTAGTGGGATCACAAGTAAATGTAGCATAGGGTGGTGACTCAGTAGTGAACATAGCACAGGGAATGTAAGGTGTATGACGTGTATAAATGCACAGGTGTATGGATCACTGCTTTGTTGTAGTTGGCAGTGGGGTTTGGCTCACACAGATGCATGGGGAAGTGTACAGTGTGGCTAAAGTTGAAGAGGGTTTTGCCTCCAGGAGTTTCTTGCTTTTGACTTTTGTTGCGGGCAGGATCTAGACATTCATTGACTGCTGAAGTTAGGCCTGCCACACCCAGCCCTACCCACTATTAATGGAATTTGTACTGAATTGAACTGAACTGAATTAAATTGATTTCAACTAAATTGAAATTAAATTAATTAATTTGAATTGAATGTACCTTGTCACACAGCTCCAGGGACCTGGAGGTTGTGGGTTCGATTCCCGCTCCGTGTGCCTGTCTGTGAGGAGTGTGGTGTGTTCTCCCTGTGTCTGCGTGGGTTTCCTCCAGGTGACTGCTCCGGTTTCCACCCACAGTCCAAAAACACACATTGGCAGGTAGATTCGCGAATCAAAAGTGCCTGTAGGTGTGAGTGTGTGAGTGAATGTGTGAGTGTGTGTTGCCCGGTGAAGGACTGGTACCCCCTCCAGGGTGTATTCGTGCCTTGCGCCCAATGATTCCAGGTAGGCTCTGGACCCACCACGACCCTGAACTGGATAAGCGGTTACAGATAATGAATGAATGAATGAATGAATATAACTTTAGCTGACATCACTCTGTATGAGGGTTGTCTAAAACTTTTGGAAACACAGATTCCTCATGTAATTGTGCTAAGTTAATAAATGTCTAGAAATAAAATATGTCTCTCTCATAGAATCAAATCCAAAGTCCTTCCTGATACAATATGGTTTGATAACTGTGTTGCTCCAAGCCAAAATCTCACTACAAACTTCATAAAATAATAAAAAAATAATAAAAATAATTCAAATGGTAAAGACAGGGATAACAAACTGTATGTAATACATACAATTAATGTGCCAAAAAACATTGTTGATGGCCTTAAATTTAAGCCTGGAATATGTACTTTAATCACATTTGATTAAAAAGTTTAAACTGATGAGCAGAGGGGCATATCAAGGAAAAACACCATTAGCCTATATATTATGGAGGATTGTTGTTCACCCACATCCACTGTCCCTCTGTCTCCAAATCATTCAGCCCAATCCAGCATACATCTCCAGACTTTGAAGACAAAAAATCCAAAGTTGTAAAGTAGCACAGAGAGGCAATATTACATTGTTTAATTGCACTATGTGCTGAAATGCCCTGACCTGCTCTGAAACAGGCTTCTACATAAAAAAAGAAGAAACAGGACACAGACTCACCTGCTCCTCTTTGCTGGTGATTATAACCAGATGTCCTCCTTTCTTAGTGCAATCATCCCGACTCATCGCCCAGTCCACTAGATTGGCAGAGATGTAGTGGAAATAGTATGCACACGTTGCTGTGGCATAAATACTCCATATCTGAGTCAATGATAATTAATTATTTTTTGATTAATTGATTCATTCATTTTGATAAACTCCATGTTTGGGAGTCATTAAATAATATATAGTGTCTTTACCTGTCCAATTTTCGCTTAGACAAGTAGGTCATAGATGACTTTACATATTATATAGCAGAATTAATTATTATTAATGAATTATGCTCATTGACTCGCTGTAAGTTCTTGGCTCTGAAATTGAATCTGAACTAGACGGAATAATTCTATAGAAGAAAGGTGCACACACAAACAAATAACCAAGGATTTGTTTTATCACACAACTGGTTTATTAATTGTAATATCAAATAATTAATATTTATTATACATTCATATAATGAAATGGATTAAAGCGATACATGAGGGAACAGGGAGATTAATATATGAGGGAATTTCTCGATGATAATTACCCTAAATTCTAGAAATGCTATTGTTTATCCCAGCAAGCATTCAGCACCAACCTCCCGAGCAATGAAAGAAATGAAACCATGTGACCTTACGTATCCCGGGAGATGGATTGGGAGCATGTCGCTGACATGTGCTTTCCGGCGTGGCTTCCTGGAGAACTGCAGACGTGGGCCTTGTAGGCTGCAGCTGTGGGCATTCCTTTTCTCCCCCTTTTCAGACATTGCGACCCCTCTGTTGGAGCTGGTGGGGTTCTGAAGTTCTCTGTGGGGATTCTCCGTCATCGTTGATCTGCCACCTTGTGAGAGACACAACCATGCAGGTCTCTCCTGGGCTTCATCTCAGAAGGTCATTCTGAGGGTGCATGTGGCCATCTTCGGCGCAAGTCCCGAAGCTTTTGTTATCACTTTGAAGTGACATCTTGCCTTGGTGTGGCTTGGGGATGTCTCTGAAAACCAGCTAAAGTTTGAGTATTTAAAATCAAATCTCAGAAAGTCAAATTTCTTATTAGAAATTAATACACATTCATCATATTACACTACAGAGAAGTAGTAAGATTCAACCCAAATGACATCAATCTTTCTTCAAATAGTGCACCTTTCTGACACTATTCTGTTGATTAAATATTAACAACAAAATTTTAACCAAAGTTGTATAAATTTTAATCATCTGTCCATATCGTTAACTGCAGTAGTTTATTTGCTCATATTTTAGCCTAAAATACGGATAATTCTTTTTAAAAAGGTGTATTAAGGTACAGAAAAAAACACAACTTCATCAGAATTGACTCATGATTTTCAGAGCACAGTCTTGGTTCTGTAACTTTAGCAGATTACAGAACCGTAGAACAAGATTCATTATTTCTGCCAGTGTCCTGCATTTTAATACTGATGAACACGAGATCCAGCTTTTTACTCCTACATACAGATACACTACAAAAACCGCTGTGGAATAAAATGAAATAAGCAGAAACATGTGCACTTAGTCTAGTTAAATAGCCAGCCCCCAATATTAAAATATACCATATTCACCACCAAAAATATTATTACTGACCTTTCATTGACTCAAACTGTTTTAATGTGTCCTCATATTTCACCAGTAACTCTTCAGACACAGTGGGAGGGAAAGAGATAAAGCATTAGTCAGGAAAGATTTTAGAGGTTAACATTAGATTAAAGCTAAGAATAGATCTGTTAGCTCTATAGTTATAGATCATAAACAGCATTCAGACGTCAGATGAATTCAGACACCACCCTCAAAAAGAGAAACAGGAGATGCACAGCAAGAACTCTACAATCTGACCTCCAGTAGGCTACTAGGTGTGTGGTTTCTGATCAAACCATCAGAGCCAAGTTCCGTGAGAGTGACCTGAGGGTGGCCTGTGTGCCCCAAAGAAAAGGCAGTGCAACAACGGCTGCTTGTCTTATGGTTTCCACTTTACTGGGGACCCATCATGCCCTCTCACTGCAGACTGCAGATTTTCCTTACAACAGATGTCAGTGGGCACAATCAGCTCTTGGCACATGTTCGATTCATAGATGGTGGTCATATCACAGGAAATTAAATATTTTGCAAACCGATGCCAACAAAACCACCGGAGAGGAGATTTATCTGAGAATCTTGAAAAGGGGGTATTAACCTGAAAGAACTGTGTCTGTATCTGCACTGATGGAGCCACTGCCTTGACGCGTAGTGCCAAGGGTTTCATCAATAGGGTCAGAGCACAGAACCTGAACATGCGAACCATTCATTGCTTCCTACACAGGGAGGCCCTAGTTGCATGGTTTTGGGGTGACCTTATGAGTTAAAAGAAGTACTTAGAACATTCCTAACCAGAGAGAGTTCTGGGTATACAGAGTTAATCGCAGACGTGCAATAGTGTGTGACACTTGCGTATTTGGCCAACATTTTTAGACGTCTCAACGAACATTAGTATTGCAAGGAAGAGGAGAAAATCTTCTCACCTCGTCTGACCAATTGCATGGCTTCAGATCTAAGCTCACAGTCTAATGCTCATTTGTGGAAAAGGGCAGGTTTGAGATGTTTCCCTTGTGCAATGAAAGTTCAAACAGCAGCACGCTTCCAGAACTTATCTCTCAGCATCTGAAAATTCTCAACGACTCGTGACTATATTCATCTGAGATCTTTGCACAGTTAGACTGGGTCCAAGATGCTTGGAGTTCATGTGCACGGGAAAGCTCAAAAACTTGCCATTACTGGTACAGGAGCAACTGGCAGAGATCAGGGAAGATCACACATTAAATATCAAATTTCAAGACATGACTTTAGGTTTTGGATATCTTTGGAGAATGAGTACCCAGTAGTTTCAAGTTGTGCCACTGGAATTCCGCTACCCTTCTCTACGACGTTTGTGTGAAATGAAATTTTCAAGCCTAACTTACATCAAGAACAAGAGCTGAGAGCGACTGAGAGCTGTAGACCAGGAGTTCTATGTCTGGCTCTCATCCATTCCTGCCAGAATAGGACGGTTGTGTGCATCGTCCCAAGCTCAGATTTCCCATTTATTGTAAAGTCGCATTTACCACCTTTCTGTTTTATGGTGTCTACAGTCAATTATAATGTGTGTAGGCGGTCAGACAGATGAAGAGAGTATGTTTTTAAATACATTTTATACTGGGGTGACTTGAAATTTTGTACTCTTTAAAGTGTGTTTGGGAGCCCCCAGTTTTTTAAATTTCAATGTACACAATCCCTAATATGCTCTTTTGTACACCTTCACTAATTTTGTACATAGCTCCTGACAGAATGCATCCAATTGGCTCCTTAAACTGGCACTAAGCCTTTATATTTAATAAGGCTTTGTTTTTACTATTATACACTTGGCCTAAAACCTTGTTAACACAAAAAAAGAAAAAAAAAACTTAAATGACTTAATCGTATTTTAAACCCACATTTACAACCACCAGTTTCTGATAACACAAAAAATATTTTAATATATTGCACAGGAAATATGTTTCTGCACTCAGAGTCTTTTGATTAAAGAGTAAACACCAGAGGAAAAGTCACTTTCAGCTTCCAGTGTTCTTCAGGAGCTTCAACTTTCAACTCCAGAGCTCAGTAATAGTGTGTGTATTGTGATTTGGGACATTCTGAAAATAATGTATTGGGTGAACATTTGGTGTCGTGCCGTCAAAAAAGCAAGGGTCTTTCACAAATGGCATGGGCATACTTACAAAGAGTAGAGTTTTACTTATATCTAACTTTCCAAGATTCTTAGGATTACTTCAGTTTATGTGCAGAGCCCATTTCAGTCAGGCATCAGCCCCATTTTCAGCTACACTGGCTGCCGTTTGACTTGCAGTGTAACTTTCCAGTTAACTGCCCAAATGAGGAGGGACTGCTTGGTAAGACGGGCAAGTGAAGGGACACGTCAGAAGTGTTGAAGACTGTTTGTACAGTTTTGGTAGTTTTAGCATTTCGTAAGCCACTTTACTGACATCATGTTCTGACACAGCTATACATCTACAATAACACACAAACAGCTATGTATACACAATATGGCCACCAAATGGTTATGGACATCTGTGCATTCAACATTTCCCCTGAAATCATGGACAGAATTTCAGGAAACTGTAGAGATTTGCATTTCACATACAGATTATGCACTACCTTCATGCAGAGTAAGTGAATGTTTCATGATATTTGGCCTTGTGTGTACTCAGAGTTCTCATCCAAGCATAAGACTCCCTGAAATTGCAGTGTCTACCTGGCACTAGCTGACATATCTGAACATGTACTGTTCTCCTCCCAGCATGTTGAGCTGTCCAGATACACTGTATTAGAAGTAGTTTGAAAAATGTTCCTTGGGAGGCCTTGACTGGGCAGTCATGTGAGCAGGTTATCCATAAAACACTGGTCCTATGAAGTGGTGTCTGTAATCAAACCTGACCTCACTTATGCTCCAGTGGAAGCTAAGGAAGTCTTCACAGAAATGTTCCAATTTAATGCTGCACCGGTGGGAGCTACCTTCTAGTCACACCTTTTATTTTAAAAGATATGGTCGTGAAGTACACCCCCTAGACATTGAGACCCCCTAAAGAAACACAGCAGAAGGAGAGAGAGAGTGATCAGGACATGCTTCCAAATAGTGGTCACCAGCATCTGAGGGAAATCACATGGTTATCACCACAGGTGGAAAGTTACAGTATGTAACTATCATGTGATGCATTTCGGTTTGTAAATTATTAAAAAAAAAATAGTGTGGCTCAGTCTCAGTGAAGTTCTTTGAGCCAATCAGAGCAAAGTGGATGTCGATCTTGAACATAGTGTAACGTGTTATTTTCAACTGATGAATGAATGATGTTTAAATAGAATTAAATTTCATAATACTATAATATACCTGTTCCCTGGACAATTTTATGAAATGCAGTGAAATCAAGTATCTGTGATGTGTTAATTCACTTGAAGATTTATTTAATAACAAAAGCACAGAAAGTAACAGCACAAAAAGTAAGGAAATTTGTGTTTGATAGATTATTTCTCTCTGAAGCATTTGTTGTAACAAAGCTTCTTGGCAATAAATCTTATATGGTTGGAAAGCATGTTAATTTCCCTTTTAAATGGTGCCACATTTGTTAGGAACATGCATTTGTGGGATGAGCAGTAGAGATGAGTATGTGGATTGCGCCCTTGAAAATGTTGCCAACTTGTAAACACATCACATCAAATTTGTATTTGTGTACTGAGAGATTAAATGCATTTGAAAGTAGCAGTACAAGACTTACAGACAAGACTTACAGACAAGTACAAGACTTAAAATGATTAAGAAATATTATAATACTATATAAACAATGTAAAGTGCCTGTCCCTGAAGAACCATGGCATCCTTCATTTCAGGGAGTTTTGGAGATATCAGTACAAGCATCAGCATCCAGATTTAAATAGATAAATCAGCTTCTGATAGAGGACTGACTGAGGCGGATGCACACGCTAAAGCACAGATACTTTAATTTACAAAAGAACAACAAACAGAGCTTTAGATAACAAGATAACTAACAGAGCTAACAGAGACATGGACAAAGGAGCTAAATGAACTAAAGAGGAATAAAGACAAACTAGAGATACAGACAGACTGGATAACATAACTGACTCAACACGATACAAAGAACGAATGACCAACAAACAGGAAGTGCAGGAAGGGGACTTAAATACAAAACACAGACGAGACGCACCTGAGACAGATAACAAGGGGGCAGGGTAACAAATGACACAGACGAGGAGGCGGAACAAAGGTGGGACTAGAACAACAAACATAGCCATGTGCTAAAAGAGCACATGGCCAGGGAAAACAGACATGACGAGACGAGGGCGTGAGAGATGCCCCCTCCTGAACGCGCATATCCCGGGGCGCGTACACCTAGACCCCCCAGGAGCTGGCGCAGGAGAGAGCATGGAAAACAAGACAGACTAAGACAAGGAACCAAAGTACTTGGGGCGACCTATGGACATGACCAGAAGCGGCTGAAGCCACAGTCACTGGTGCAGAGGCAGCTGAAGCCGCCTTCACAGGGACAGAAGCGGCTGGGGGAAGCCGCCTTCACGGTGACTGGAGCGGCGGGCGTCGCCTTCACGGTGACTGGAGCGGCGGGTGCCGCCTTCACGGTGACTGGAGCGGCGGGCGCCGCCTTCACGGTGACTGGAGCCAGGGGCGCCGGCTTCACGGTGACTGGAGCGGCGGGCGCCGCCTTCACGGTGACTGGAGCGGCGGGCGCCGCCTTCACGGTGACTGGAGCGGCGGGCGCCGCCTTCACGGAGACAGGAGCGGCCGGAGGCGCTGCCTTCACGGAGACAGGAGCGGCCGGCGCCGCGCTCACGGAGACAACTTACATTCATTTATATACCTGATGTGCAATATTCATGTGCAATATTTTTCTGGTTCACATGTATATTACATTCTATGCATATACCTATTTATTTATACACATTGCCATTCCTTGCTGCTATTATTTAATTCATAGATATAGTGCCTTATTCTGTGTAGCTGTATTGTCTGTAGTTGATTGTGAGTATGTCTATTTAAATTACGTATTGTCTTGTTTGCATAGCACATTGGAGTTTAGAGAACCGGAATCTCGTTCAGCTGTGCACTTATGTGTGTTGTCTAAATGACAATAAAGTTCACTTTGACTTGACTTTGACTATATAATATTTAGTTCTATAGCCTGTTTTGAGACTATGTGGAGGACTAAAATGTAATTGCTTTAACATTACTGTGGTGGACTAGAAAAAAGGGCTAGTGACTGTAAAAGGAAAGCAGGTGTGTGCTGCAAAGTTAGTTCTCAGCTGACCTGGGAGCCTAATTTTAATAGCGTACGAATGCTAACTATTAGACTGGACTAATATTATTCAGGTAAGTTTGGTTCGTATATTCCACTGTGTCAAATACTCTACAATATACAGAATTTAAAAATAATATCCTAGGTGACAGAAACCAAATTCAGGGAGTGACTGCTTCCTGAGTCAGTGTAATCTACAGTAGACAATGAAAGAGTTAACTTGTTTGTGAGCTTGTGTTAAGAAATGTTTTTTTTAGCTGTCACAGTCCTCTCACCAAGTTTGGCTCAAAGTGCAACAAGGAGGGTCCTGGCTCACCAAATACTGAGACTTTGGTGGACACACCTTTGATTCCTTCTATAGTCACCTTAGTGGCATGATTCAGAGCAGCATAACTGTCTATAAACATTTCACCCTCATTTGCCCCATCCAAATTTTTTGAGAGGCATTTCAGGGTTAGGATTAGGATTCTTTGTACTACTGTCAGTCAAATGAAGCTTCAAGAGAATTAGCACATCATACACTCTTATTTATACTGAATTTTACAAAATTTCCTTTCCTGGAAAAGGTTTTGGTTAATCATTTAAAGTCCCTGAACAATGGGCTGTGTAAGGCAAGGCTGCCTGCTAAGCCACCCCCAGTCACTTGGAAGTGAGTAGGAAGACAGAGACACTCTTAATTTGAGGCAATTAGTTCCACCTGGGCTACTACTACTCCGTGCAAGCCTGGCCAAATATCATGAGCCAACACACACCTCAATGCTCATTCTTGGGTTTCTCTCAGAGTGCCGTGCAAGCCTGGCCAGTAATTTGGTAAAGGCTCTTGAGTGTTCTCCTGGGTCTCTCTATCTTCTGTTTCTCCACCAGAGCTTTCTCTCTGAGTTTCTCTGATTTCTCTTGGGATTCAATATTTTCTTTTCTTTACCATTTTTGGTATAAATAAATAATTAGAAATAAAATAAGTTGTGTTCTATCTTTAATTTCTTTTGTCTTGTCTTGTCCCACCCTTTTGTTTTGGAATCTCTCTTGCCTTTGTTTTCTATTGCTCAATTTTGAGCTAATCAGTTTTCCCCACGATATCTTAAGTTTTCCTCTCGTGTTTCATTTTTTCCCTGACACTCTTAACGTCCAGAGGGGTTGTTTGTGTGTCTCTGCACTTGAGGCATATTTCTCTAGTGCTCTGTTGGTGGCTTGCCCTGTTCCAATACACCCCTGGGTGAGCTCCCACATTACACTTAGGGCAAGAATTGGGACAGAGGGTCTGTCTTCTGACTTTTTCCACCTCCCAGTGTCTATTGGCTTCCCCTAGCCCCACCCCCTTTCCTGTCATGTGACTGTCTCAGGTGCTTCTCATTTGTTAATGTAAAGCCCTGCCCCTGGTTTCTGTGTGTGTCCATTTATTAATCCTTATTTGTCATTTGTGGTTTGCCTCTTGGTATCTTCCCTTGCTTCTGGTCCTTATTGTCTTCTGTTCTGTCTTAAGCTGCTGCCTTCGCTGCCTAGGTTTTAGTCTTGGTCTTTTCTTGTTCTTGGTCCTTTGTGTTTTACTCTCCTTTTTAGACCTTTTTATTCCTTGGTCTCTGTTTTATGTTCCTCTTGGTTTTTATCCTTTCTCATGCACTACATTAGCTTTAGAGTTTGCCTTTTGTATTTTTAGTCATCATTCAGTTAGTCTTTTGGTTTTTTTTATCTAGTTATGTTCAAGCTTGTCTTGTAATTTTGTGTTTTACTTCTCTTTATTTAGTGTCTTTTGTATCTTTATGTATATTTTAAATACAGTACTTTTGTTTATTTCCACATCCTTCTCCCTCCGTATTCCTTGATATCAAGAGAGTAAATAATTATGTCAAAACATGAAATCAAAAAAGTAATTATCTCAACACAATAGGTGAACATTTGAAACAGCGCCAGAAACAGGAAACCCCTGGTGGCTACAGGCTTCATGTCTAATTATAAATGATACATTCGTATTTAGCACACTGGTTTATTGAATGACAGTTTAATTTTAACTAGAAAATAATTGTTGACCCATAAAAGCAACACTTTTGTTTTGCATTAGAAACAGAAATGAGGTATGAACCCAGTAAACATTTAGCCATTGATTCAACTTTGAAATAACGCAATGACTGCCGTAAAATCAATGTTCTCTTAAGGTTGAAAATGAAAGTTGAAGAGTCGTTCAAACACAGACATTGAAAAGACGACTATTAGACGTATTTTGGATGTCCATTGACCTTATTAATTGGTCCCAAAATAAATTACTTGTATAAAACGCATTTTGAACGTCCACTGATGTTATCGATTGGTCACCACTTAACTAACTTATTAAGATGAATTTTGACGTTTAAAATGTCCTTGACTGACAGACTACATTTAGACCCATTTTGAACATCCAGGGACGTTCCTTGTTTACTGGGATGAGCTGAGGATCAAACATCGCAGGGCTCAAGGACGTGTCTCTCAGTGCAATGGTAAAAGGAACAGAGATCTCTAACTTTACACCTCAACACACCTCCACACAAGATACCTCATGAACAGTTGAAATTGTGTAAATATTGTGGCAGCACCATGCTCCCTGGTCTGTGGGACAATGGCTTTCTGTCTGTTATGGCAGTCCACCAAAACAAGTATAAAATGTGGATGGAGGATGGTGATCCTGGCTGGTTTAGGGAGGGTTAATCTACTAGTTGGGCTTCTCTAATAGTTGTACAGAATCTCTAGAGCCTGCATTCATTAACTCCTGCCCATCAATTACATCAATGATTCATTTTAGTAGACAGTTGTTTAAAGCAGCAAACTGTAATACTGGGAGCAAGTGTTTACAGTGGGTACTGCAATCAACATTCAAAACACTGGAGAGGGTCATCTGCCCCACTTTGGTTTGGCCCTTTAGCTATAAGCTAATATAGCCACAGATTTTCTCTGATGGGTTGCTGGGTGAACCCACCATGATCTGGTAGGAGTTCAGTGATTAGGGAGGAGCTCAGAGTAGAGTTGCTCCTTCGAGTTTAAAAGATCCAGTTGAGGAGGATCAGGCGACTGAAGGATGCCTCCTGGACGCCAACTGGATGGAGGCCCTGTGGTAAACCCAGGACACACTGGAGGGATTATATCTCCTGGCTGGCCTGGGAATACCTGGGGATCCCGCAGGAGGAGCTGGCGGTTGCAGAGATGCCTGGGCTTTTTTGCTTGCCTTGTTCTCACCGCGACCCTGAAATACACGAAGTGGAAATATGATGAGATGATGAAGATTTTTTTTAAACTGTTTTCCACATTAGGAAATAGGACATGTGCCCTCTGTGAAGAAAGATGGATGTTTTTTGGTTTTAAGTGCTACTACTTCTCCATTGATAAACTGAACTGGATGATGAGTCGGGATTACTGCACTGGGAAAGGAGGACATCTGGTTATAATCACCAGCAAAGAGGAACAGGTGAGTCAGCAAATTTTCTATTGTGCTTTTTCATATTTTTCTATTCTCAATTATAAATGTGTAGTGGCGTATGGACCCGATAACGAGATGAAAAATCAAATGAAGAAATAAAGAAATGAAAAGTTTTGAATTAAAACTTTTTTACTCTGACCAGGACCTTCGTCTGCGACAGAATCAACATTCCACAAACCGCGGGGGTGCAAAGACCCTGCAGTCCCCCCCCACACACACGCACACACATAAGGTCTAACATCAAAAGACGGACCAGGACACTTGGCCCCCGGCCCCCTTCCTCCCTTTGGAAATTTAAAGATAACACACTTTTATGATGCTCTTAAGAAACAGGAACCTCAAACAAAAGGGGGGAGTTATAATCCCTTCACTTTATGACGAGTGGCGCCTAAGGGTCTCGTCATTATCGCCTGCAGGTATCAACAAATGGTTAACAGGGGTGACCTCGGTTTGAACTCCCGTTGACTAATCCGCACCGAACCACCGGCATGGACCAACAGCGACCCCAGGTGGACGTTTGCAAAATCACGTCTCGCCTAAGGCCGTCTAAATACATAATGGACTTAATGAAATTTTAATAAGTATGTTTATGCAATATGTATGAATGTCACTCTCTGTGTCCTCAGATGAACGTCCACCTTCTAATGAAATGATGTGTATTACTGTTTCTATCATGAAAGGAAGTTTCTGTCTCTGATTAGAAAAACGAATTAATATCTTCTAACAATATTGTAAATGGGACGTAAACACGACGTACCCAAGATAAAATCTCATGTAAATGTTTGATATTAATAATCCAGGACATTCATTGTGATATGTTACTAACATGTTTAAGAAATTTCGATACGCGAAATTTCTACCTTTTCTGTTTGAATCTCTGGTCCAAACCTTCCCCCTCTTTTCTCTTTCAGGAGAGTCATGTGAGCCTCGGACTCGCACCCAATCGAAGAAAGGACACCTCCCAATAGGGCGTGACCGTGCTGGCTTTGAAAAGAAGTTTAGCTCGACACAACAGTTCAGCTCAGCAACACAACAGCAGCTCAGAAGATCGGAAGCTCAGCTCAGCTCAACTCGCTCTTTCTTTCTCTAAATTCATGCTCTTAACTTCTGCTCTTACGTTCATTTTCTCTAAGCTCTCTCTCTGACTCTTAAATTCGTTTCCGCTCTGAACGCCTGCACGCGTTCTCTTTGTTTTATCTCTTCAAGCTCCAACCTCTCCAAGTGAGAAGTTTTCTCCTCCTCACAACGACGAACAAAAGACTTTTGAAGAAATCTCACTAAGCTTCCAGGAGACGTCTTGAGTTAGCAAGTGTGAGAAAGTCTACGAGTACGTCGAATTATTTGAATACTTTCTTTTCTTTTAAGTGTGTTTTTGTTTTATCGCCCATCGAAGTTTGATCTCACGAGTGATCAAAGCAGGTGAAACTTATTCGTGGCCAGAATAAGATATCACCCTTTTAGATTAGTTGATAGCGGATATAGTAGCGTTATAAACCGACTTCTGAGGGCACTACTTCTGGAGAACTGAGCAACGAGGCGACTACTCTGAAGACGCCTTCCCTTCCTCAAGGAATCCAGCCAGGCCCGCGGTTCTCCGTGAAACTCAACCTGTCCGACGCCATTACGCCTGAGGCCGAGAGCTTCTAACTCAACCCGGAAGGAACTCCCTTTAACGGCGCTGTGTGGACGAGAGGCAAAACCCGGAGCATGGAAATCGAACCGTGGGACCCGACAGCTCGGAAGAAAAACGGCGAACGAGTAAGCGAGCTAAATTCTCACATTCTCCAGAAGCTGATGCCTAATTAAGTCTCTTTATAAATTTATACATAATCAAGCCTCAGTTAGCAACATTTTAGTCACAAGTCATAGTGCCTATGTTACACCCTGAAAAAGGGGGTTAAATCAATAAAGATGCTCGGACACAATGCCTCACTCTCAGCAGCTTCATTGAGAATTAATATTGTTGAAAAATATACAGAGGTACAAAACATCAGTATAAAAACTGTAACAATCATCAATGCGCAACATCTTGGTCCTAAGACAATATTCCAAAAATTATATTAGTTACTTTTCCTGCACAGGTAAGTAGCAGTCTTATACAGTGTGCAGTACAATTGTCTGTCCTCTCTTTCAGGTGGACGCAAACATGACATGTATGAGTTTATAAAAATGGCAGACAAACCAATAAACATAAACATCAAACCCACATGTGCTGGAAATAAACATCTATGTGCTCATTGATAAACATTTTCGCATTTATATTATTACAATGTCTCTTTTACAATAGTTTCTCACTACAAACGGAACAAATACATAAACAGAATCTCACCACCGCATGTGCTATACATATTCTGGCGGCAAAGTGCTCTCTGCTAGCCACGGACGAAGCGTACTTAGCTTAGCTAGCCGACTAACAAAAAATACAACATGAAATAAATCTTCCAAACATTTGGTGAACCCGTTTACAACAATCAAAATAACAGCGGTAGCGCATATATGCCCACAGTTCAAGTACATGCTCATTCCATACCTGAAAAAGGGGGTTAAATCAATAAAGATGCTCGGACACAATGCCTCACTCTCAGCAGCTTCATTGAGAATGAGGCTTCGCGACCAAAGCGCCCCCTTCCAGCAGCCGAAGGCATAACCAATCAATCAATCATATCACATCAAAAAAAAAAGGACTCAAGTCGATCACAGATTGAAACATGACATATTCTTATGAGTTCCACTGAGACTTTTCTACATCATTTATGAACTTATTCTTTTTCAATTAATTATTTAATGTTTAACCATGGCTATTTTACTGCCGAATGAGCATTAATTATCAATCCATACAATGATAACAATCAATCTATCACACCTAGCTTATCTTTAAAGTCAAATCGGCTTCCCCTGCGTTGATGCCGTGAGATTACAAGATTATGCTATGTTAATTAAATATCCTCCTTCCTTTTGTTAATAATTATCTTCATTATTTGAAATTACAGTGTGTACAGTCTGTTCATTAAAATCTCTGAAAATCCTGAAGATCTCACTTAGCTTGACTATTAGTTATTCTCAAACTAATTAGTAACGTTTTAATTGCTTAAGCCAATTATAAACTTTAATTGCTATCATTAGTCAAATATCAGTAATTATAAGAGTTTGAATAAGGTCAACGCTATAAACACAATATATAAATATATATTTCAAATATATATTTACATATATATCACGGTGTATGATCAAAAACCCAACATATACTACAAATGTATACTGTTCTGAGCACATTAATGCAACACTAACGCACACTACTCACTCCTTCTGTGGTGGCGCAATCTCTAACAATATCTAACATTGTGCTACAATCACATTTCCCTAACAGCAGTTTAAAAAGGTATGTCTCAGAGAAAGCTTGTGCTTATCTTCACCCTATAAGGTTTGTAGTGTCAGTTGATTGAGGGAGACTGTGTGGGTGTAATTGACAGTGACTAAAGCTTGTGTAGAGCATCTAAATCATACAAACAAATAATTAATATATAACTTGTGTCGTCAAATATGAATATGACTCCAGTAGCAAGTATTAATAACTTAGTCATGTACTACAGTAATCTTCATCACTTTGCTTCAGGATTTTGTTTCTTCACATGCTCGAGTGACTCGCTGGATTGGGCTGAATGATTGGAGACGGAGGGACAGTGGATGTGGGTGAATAACAAGTCCCTTTCTGAGACAGGAGTAACGTAAGAGCCATGTTGAATCACACACTTCATATACAGTTTTTTAACTTTTTATTTTCAAATAAATCTTGAAGATAAATTAACAGTGAAACTGTGGAGATATATATATATATATATATTATACAGTTTACATATGCTTCCATTTGACTCCTAAATGGCAAAAACTTTAGACGCCCAGAGTTTTTTTTTTCACTGTACATTACTTTAGAGACGTCAACTGGGATCCACAGGTGTGGATTTATTTGTAGAAATTTACCAGAAAAGGTTCTAAGTGTTCCAAATGTATTTATTTTGATATTTATTCAAATAGAGGATTACATGTGGTGTCCCATATTATTTTTTTGGGGGTGGCATCAAAATTAGGTTTTTAGTAAAAATGTTTTGTTTTGTTTCATAAATCTGTAATAAAATAAAATTAATCTGTAACTGCGTACTCCACTGATTCTCCCTCAGATGTTCAAACTGACATTACTGATGGTCCAATACTCAGAACCAAAGACTTATTAGGTCTGGGTCAATCATGTTTTATGCTTACACTAAACCGGGTTTGTTTGCACTATTGTTTGCATTGCTTTGTACATCCACTATCTTACCTCCCAATCAGGTTATTGTCTTTAGTCAGTCTCCCATGGTCTCGTGTATGTCTATCAGTGAGCTTGTTTGTATCGTATGTCCTGCACTTGTCTTCTGTTTGTTCACGTTCATATATTTATATACTTAGTTTAGTTGAATTTAGTCTATTTTGTTTGTTAACTGCAACTTGGAGAGGAGACTAACATAATTTCAATCCTTTGTATGTCCTGTACATATAAAGAATTGACAATACAATACCACTTGAACTTGAACTTGGAAGTCATTGAAATCTAATGTTAATTTTAGTTAGAATCAGGCAATAAAATGTAATACTATTAAAATGAAGTTTAAATAAGTATTTATATATTTAAGCAAGCTTTACTCATCTGAAAATGTTTAATTGCATGTGTCATTAATGTAAAATTACACAATTAGGTGATGTCGATCAAGTCTACGAGGAAGTTCAAAAGTAAAGCTACATTAGTCAGTCTTTTTCCTTTTATTCAGCTTCTGAACTTCTGAACTTGTGTTTTGAGGCATATGTGTGAAGTTTGAAAAACTGCACTGTGAAGTACTTTCACTTCTCTATTTGAAGAAAAATGAAGGCGGATCATCCACATTAAGATAAATGAGGTCAGGTACTGATGTTTGCTAATTTGTTCCTTGCTCACATCCCAGAAGTGCTGGATGGTGTGCTATCACTCCAGAGAACACAGTTCCACTGCTCCATAGCCCATTGCTCATAAAATAATTAAACCATATTTAATATTATATATAAATATAACAATATTTATGGCAAACTCTCTTCTCCAAGCAAAATAGGTCAACTCTTTCTAGTTTTAAGAATAATACTTCAGTAAGCCAAGGCAAGTTTATTTATAAAGCACCTTTCATACAGAAGCAATTCAAAGTGCTTTACAGAAAAAGAAACAATTAAATTAAAAGCCAGAATAAAATCATACATTTCCAATAAGACAATTGCATAAAAAGAATAAATTGATAAAAATGATTAAAACAATTTAAAATGACAATAAATGAAAAGAAATAAAATAAATAAAATGCTGTTACAGAAAAGTGCAGAATATTTTAAACTGAGCTGAAAGCCTGCTCAAACAGGATTGTTTTAAGTCTTGATTTAAGAGTGTCTAAAACTGGGGCTCTTCTAATATTCTCCGACAGCTGGTTCCATTTAAAAGCAGCACAGGAGCTAAACGCTGCCTCTCCATGATTAGTTTTCACCTGAGGCCGGACTAACTGACACATTCCTAAAGATCTGAGAGCTCTGCTCGGCTCATATCTCTGTAGCAGATCTGATAAATACACTGGTCCTACCCCATTTAGACATTTATAAACCAGTAATAATACCTTATATTCTATTCTGTGACAGACTGGTATCCAGTGTAAGGATTTGAGGATGGGGGTGATATGTTCTCTTCTTTTGCTCTGAGTGTGAACAGTGACAGCTGCATTTTGAATCAGCTGAAGTTGTTTAATGGTCTTTTGTGGAAGTCCAGCTAAGAGACCATCACAGTTATCAATCAATGCTAGAAATAAAGGCATGGATAAGTTTCTCCAGCTCTGGTTTAGTCAGAAAATCTCTTACTGATGTTCTTAAGACGGTAAAATGCTGATGTAGTAACCGCTTTAACATGAGACTAAAACTGAAATCTAAGTCCATTAATACACCAAAGTTGCGAGCCAGTTCTTTAGATTTGAGGGCCCTCGAGTCCAGATACGCAGCCAATCTTTGTCTCTCAGTGCTATTCCCAAAGAGTATAATCTCAGTTTTATCTTTATTCAGCTGCAGAAAATTGTGTCCCATCCAGTTTGTGATGTGTTCAAGGCACTTGCTTAATGAGTCAACTGGGCCAGAGTCGTTTGTGGACAGGGCCATGTAAATCTGAGTATCATCTGCACAGCTGTGATAGGACAGCCCATAGTCCTGTAGAATCTGGCCAAGAGGAAGCATATATAAATTAAATAAAAGTGAACCAAGAATAGAGCCCTGGGGGACACCACAGGTTACTGGCATGTTCTCTGAAATATTATTTTCTATTCCTACAAAGTAGTTCCTGCCTTCCAGGTAAGAAACTAACCACTTCAGGACTGTTTTTGAGAGTCCAACCCAGTTTGCGAGTCTATCTATAAGAATCTTATTGTCAATGGTATCAAAGGCAGCACTAAGGTCAAGAAGAAATAGAAGAGATACCTTTCCAGCCTCTGTATTTAAGCGGATGTCATTAATTACCTTGATTAGAGCAGTCTCGGTGATGTGATTAGACCGGAACCCACACTGGAATTTGTCTAGGCTACTGTTAATGGACAAGAAACAAGTGATTTGCCTGAAAACTATTTTCTCAATGATTGTGCCAATGAACTGTAAATTAGAAATTGGCCTGTAGTTACTTATCAGAGATGATTCTACATTTTTGTTTTATAGAAGAGGCTTTACAACTGCAGTTTTTAGTGAGCTCGGAAAAAACCCCGACATGAGTGAAGTGTTTACAATGTGGAGTATGTCTGGTGCTATAGTGTGAAACACACTCTTTAAAAATTTGGTTGGTAGTGTGTCAAAACTGCAAGCGGATGATTTGAGATGATTAACTGTGTCAGTTAAAATTTTATTATCAACAGTACTGAACTGACATTTTAACTAAGGAGTTTTTATGAGGTGATGAAGAGGGTACAGACTCATTGTTGGATGTAGATGTACTAATCGCTTGTCTGATATTCTGGATTTTATTGTTAAAAAAGAATGCAAACTCATTACATCTCTCAGTTCATACTAATTCAGGGGCTATTGGTGTGGGTGAGTTAGTAAGTCTGTCGACCACGGTGAAGAGGATTTTGCTGTTGTTAGTGTTATTGTTGATGATGCTAGAGAAATAGGATTGTTGTGTTTTGCATATTGTCGCGTTGTATTCACGTAGCTTATCTTTGTAGATTTCTTTGTGAATATGAAGACTTGTTTTAAGACATCTGCGTTCTGTCTTGCGACACTCCCTCTTTTGGAACAACAGAAGCATTTCTCCATGGTGCTTTCTGTTTGCAAGACATAGCCTTAATTTTAACTGGAGCAATCTCATCCATAACACTGACAATTTTTGTATTAAAACTATTTAGCAGATCATCAACAGAGTTGGATCGTTCAAATGGTGTAGTGCACATTTTACTCATGAAAAGTGTAGCTGCACAGTCCTTTATAATCCTTTTCTTGACACAAACTCTTCTGTCTCTAATGACTGGTGAGGCCCACATATCAAAGAACACACAGTAGTGATCTGACAACGCGACGTCCTCCACAGTCACTGATATGTTGAGACTCTTTGAAATAACAATATCCAGTGTGCGACCATGAAAATGTGTACTCCCTGTAACATGCTGCGAAACGCCAAAAGAGTCAGTAACAATACTGTGTGCATAAATAAAAGCAGTAAATTAATTTTATAAAAATATAGCAAATGTGTCTGAGTGCTTCATGAGGACAATCTGACAGAAGAAATGCCTTGAGTGGCACACTTCCTGTCAGACACTTTATAAATAAGACCGCCTGTTTCCTGATGTGTGTTTCTTTGAGGTGGTGGTGTGGTGGAGACGATTAAATGGAGAACATCTATCAAAATACAAATTTTCAGCTCTCTAAAAATCCCAGAAATGAAGAATGTCCTAGTTCATCAGGTACAGTCTCATTTATTTGCTTATTTCTTGGTTTTGGTTTGAAAAGTCTTTTTAAAGAAAAACAATCTCATCCAGTTATAAGATCACAATTATAAGATGTTTACGTTTAATTATGATCACAGGGGGTTTGAACAATCGGGCCTAAAACTGCCCCATGATGGAATATCAATTGCATGTTTATTATAATATTTTTACTGCTGTTCAAATTGTTATGAAAGCACCCTTTAGTCATTTCCAGCCAAAAAGACACTGAGGAAATTTGGAGTTGGAATAACAAAAGAAATTAATAAACAGAGATACTAAAACTGGAGCTCAAAGTTATTGTAATATTCAGGGACGTTTACTAATAACTGCATGATTTGTTGTCACATGAAAAATAACCCGATTAGCAAAACAACACTTAATTGTTTCATCTTTGATAGAGAGTATATAATGAAATTCCACTGTGTCTTCAGATCAGAATATAGCCGTATGTTCCCCTGTCAATCCTTCAGCTGTGAGAACAGTTATAACTCAGCATTGTGGGTCTGAAAGGATGTGGAGCTGGACAGAAAGTGGACAAAAAATATTTACAATATAGGGTGTTCATTTCCTAAAGGAAAAAACAATGCTTGGAAAATAAAAAATAAATGTGAAATAAAATGTAAAAAATAAAAGATTAGACATTCAGTAAAAATAGCTAAAATTATAAGAAAAATGTGTATTGATAGCTAGAGTTGTAGAGGGATAGATAGATAGATAGATAGAAAGTTGCCTATCTATCTTTTTTCTGTGCTCTCTGCCTGTTAATTTGGTATACCATGTTGGTATACCATTGGTATACCATGCTAAGATGTGGCACAGCCTGTAGTGTCACAGTCACACAGCTCCAGGGACCCGGAGTCCCACTGTGAGTAGTGAGGTGTGTTCTCCCTGTGTCCATGTGGGTTTCCTCTGGGTGCTCTGGTTTTCTTCCACAGTCCAAAAACACACTTTGGTAGGTGGATTGTCCATAAGTGTGACTGTGTGTCTCGCCCTGTGAAGGACTGGCGCCCCCTCCAGGGTGTGTTCCTGCCTTGTGCCCAGTGATTAGGCTCCGAGCCCACTGTGACCCTGAATTGGATTAACACTTACAGACAATGCATAAATGAATGTATGTTTGATTCTCACTCTATGCAAGACTCTGCTCCTGGTTTTCCTAAGAAGGATTTTAATAAGGGATTAAGGTTCCTCAGGTATGTGGATTCCTCAGGTATGTGGAACAAGGCACACTTAAGGATACAACTTAGTGTTATTGTTTGGGAGCTTTCTATATCAAGAGAAATTTCATACAACTGATTCATGAGCATAGCTGACATAGCACAGTGGTGAGTGTGCCTTTAATTTGGGCTGTTTTTCCCCTCAAACTGTGAAGGTAGGAGATTCAACATTTAACATGTCCACTGTCTTCTGCCCCATGAGAAAGAGGATCATTACAGCCTAGGATAAGGTCTGAAGAACTTTTCTAGACATAACCTGGAGGAGCTGTATGTGTGAACACAAATATCTGAATTTGTCTCACCAGCAACTACCTAGCCTACTTAGCCTAGCATTGAGTTGGAGGAGGCTATTTTCGTTCTCACCTGGAGAAGCTTGGAATACTGTGAGGATCATGTGCTTTGACCTCTCCAGGGCATTCAACACCATACAACCTGAACTCCTAAAGGACAAACTGGAACATTCAGGGGTGGACCATCACCTATCTAACTGGGTCCTGGACTACCTCACCAGTCGACCAATGAGGGCACAGGATTGTGTGTCCGATAAGTTAGTCTGCAGCACAGGGGCACCGCAAATAATAATCTTGGCACTCTTCACAATGTACACTGCAAACTTTATGTATAAATTACAAAACTGCCACCTACATATATTCCCTGATGACTCTGTGATCATTGGCCTCATCACAAAGGAGGATGACATAGAGTACAGAAAGCTGATTCAGGACTTTGTGGACTGGTGTCTGCAGAGCCACCTCCAGATCAATGTGGGGAAGACAAAGGAACTGATGGTGGATTTCCGCAGGCGTACACACTCCCCTTCACCAGTGAACATCCAGGGAACAGATGGTGACCTCTTATGGGTGTTCACCTGAACAATAAACCGGACTGGACAGATAACACTAATGCACTTTACAGAAAAGGACAGAGTAGACTCTACCTGCTCAAGAGGCTGAGGTCATTCAGAGTGCAGTGACCACTCTTGGGGACCTTTTTTGATGCAGTAGTAGTTTCTGTTCTGATACTATGCAAAACTGCTTTGTGACAACCTCAGTTGTAAAAAGCACTATTTAAACACATTTTGATTGATTTTGATTGACTGAGTAGTGGCATCAGCCATCTTTTATGGAGTGGTCTGCTGGGGCACTCACAACAGTATCTCCGCCACAGACAGGAGAAGACTGGACAAACTCATTCTGAGGACCCACTCTGTCCTATAAATCCTCCTAGACCCAGTGCAGGTGGTGTGAGAAATGAGGATGTTGACCACGTTAACATCCATGCTGGAGAACGACTCTCACCACATGCATGAGGCTCTGAAAGCAATGGGTAGTTCCTTCAGTAACTGGCTGCTTCACCCAAGTGTGTGAAGGAAAGTTATCGCGGATCCTTCCTTCCTGCTGCTGTTAGACTTTACAACCAACACTGCTCCCAGTAAACCACTCACATCTATCTACACCGACACTTTACTTACACTAAGAATACAGAATGTAAATGGATTTGGATGATTTATAATATGAAATATTTAATACAATACTGTGATATTTTATACAATAGTAACATGTAATATTTCAATCAACCAATGCTCATGTACAATTGTTATATTATTTTAGTTGAAAATAGTTCATTCATTCATTCATTCATTATCTGTAACCCTTATCCAGTTCAGGGTCACGGTGGGTCCATTACCTACCTGGAATCATTGGGCAAAGTAAAAACAATGGTTTTCTCACGCCAATCTATGTATTTCACACATTTATCTCCCTCTGAATAATACAAGGAAATACTAACATTTTATGTGTATTGTTGTGATTACATTGTTTTACTCAATACTTCTACACCACGGATATAAATATAATTCCATAGTGTTAATATAATTTAACTAACAGACACCACAGATTAACAATTTGTGCAAATGTGGCGTTATGATCACGCTCACCACGCAATGCAGTGGGCTCAGCTGCTCTAGAGGAGAATAAGATTTGTGACTCCGCCACACTGGAAATTTCACCCAAGTAATACCTACCCTTAAATAGAGCTACTTTAAGTTTAAATTCCCCACTAAAGCCCTCCCAACTAAATGGAAGTACAACAGAAAGATGAATCAAAAATCAGTACTGATATATTATACACTTTAAATCACATAAAATAGCTAATACAATTATTTGTTACAAGGTTATAAAATACAAGACAAGAAGATTTCACCGATCACCTACATTGTATTAGTAACTTATAATCCAGTGCATATACAATTCCATCTCAGTACATTCATACTAAAAGAAAAGTGTTGATATCAAACCTCTGCAATACACAGCACGCCACAAACCCATGGACGATAGCAGGGCATTCTCTGAGTGCAGGAGCCTCACCAAAAAAGCCACGCTGTACACTTCCCCATGCATCTGTGTGAGCCAAACCCCACTGCCAACTACAACAAAGCAGTGATCCATACAACTGTGCATTTATACACGTCATACACCTTCCACTCTCCATGCTGCATTCACTACAGAGTCACCACCCTATGCTACATTCACTTGTGATCCCACTACACAAAGATATCAGGTATTATAAAATGGTTTGAAGGTTGTACATTGAGAAATATGTTACATTAAATAACAGGCGCTTGGTAAAATTTTGGTCAAACCACAGAGGACAGTGTTCATTAATCATAACATTTTATAACAATTAAAACATTTTAGTAAAACAAACTATATTTAAATAAAAGACATAATTTACTACTTTCTCGAGGTTGTGTGCATAGTCTGCTGTGGGGGCATTGCACTATGACACCAACTGAAGCTTCACTTTAAATACAAAGACACAAGAATTGCAGTGGCCATTTAACCACAGTTTACATCACATACACCTATACACCTCTTCCTGTTCTGCACTTTTAAAAAAGGTTGATTGGTGTGTGAAACCTTCTAAAATCTTGTCATTTCAAATAGACATCAGTACTATAAGATTTATAAACTTTATAGATCTACTAAATATTTCCCGAGATCTATTAATGTAGTAGTTATCTATTAAGCTACTCCAAATCTACTATAAGATTCAGTTTATTAGAATATTAGAGAAGGCTTGGCCCTGCTCTGTATAAATAGGAGACGCTGACATTTCCTGAGGGTTTGTTTGAGGTGGTGATGGTGTGTGCTGACGCTGATTAAATGAAGCCCATCTATGGAAATATAGATGATACTAATCTCTCCAAAACATCCAGAAATGAAGGATGGGGTGTTTTATCTGGAAGAGGCAATTATAATAATTTATTCCTTCATAATTTAAAAGCATCTAATTATTTTTTATTGCAAATTTCCTGTTGTTTTGAATATGTCTATATCCACCATGTACTGCTACTTTCAACCATGTTTCAGTCAGTCAGTGTTAAAATACTGGTCACCTACATAAGCCTTTCCTAACAAGAGACTTGAACCTACATCAGCATCTAAGGCTTAATTCATCCAACAAACAAACTCATCAAAGCTATGACAATATGTATTTTCCATTTATGGAAAGTCAAGAGTAAACAGGATTCAAAGGACTTTACTGAAAAATTTCTTGGTTTCTATGGGTATTTATTTTCTGGGAGCTGCTTTGATAGAATATTCTCCTGCTGCATTTACTGTTATAGCACCTTTGTGGCTCTATATGGTTGTTTTTATATGCTCCTTAAACAAAAGAAACATTTCAGTACATTTTATTATTATTAATGTTTATATTAATAATGATTTGATGTTAAGTACAGTACGTTTAAAATCCAGTTCACTCCTCTGCTGATGCAGCAATATCCTGAAATCCCCCCAGCATGCAATGAACCTTGGGATATCTCGACTGGTGAAGGATAGTTCTGTAACAGCCTTTATTTCTCAGGAAAAGAAGGATGCATTTGTCGGCCGCATATGAACTAGCCTTTGAAATGAATCACGCTGATGTGACGTAATAAACCTACAAATGTGTCCATCGAAGGATGCAGCCCCTGAATTGAGAAGCAGCTTGTGTTTCTCTCATGGTTTGTGTTTTGAAGTCTCTCTTTAAAAGGAACTATGGCCCCCTACTGCACAGGGGTAGTAATGCACCTGTTTGCGTGTTTGTCTGTACAGGGATATTCAAAAACAGAGCGGTACTGTATATCTCTGTATATCTCAGTTTTTTATAATAAAGAGATCCATGAGCTGCGCTGTAGTGTTAATTTTCTCCTTGAGATACTAATACAAAAATCATCAAAATTACACAGAGATATTATAATAAAGTAAAAACAATGGTTTTCTCACCCCAGTCTATGTTTTTCACACATTTATCTCCCTCTGAATAATACAAGGAAATACTAACATTTTAAATTGATTGTTGTGATTACATTGTTTTAGTCAATAATACTACACCACTGATATAAATATAATTCCATAGTGTTAATCTTACATTGATAATTTTATTTTACATTTAAGTATCCATTATTAAAGGCTCCAGTTATTGAGTTACAATGCAATTATTCACAGCAAAGTTTGAAATTAATTAGATTTGCTGATTGGCTCTCAGAAACCTTAATGCTGTAGTCATGCTTTCTTGTTTTGCTTGCTGTACATTTTCACCTATGGTGATAACCGTGTGTTTTCTCTCAGATTCTGGTGACCACACCGTGTGGAAGCGTGTCCTGGTCGCTCTCTCTCTCCTTCTGCTCTGTGCTTTAGGGGGTCTCTGTGTTTTGGGAGCCTTGTGTGAGTATTGCTCAGCTTCAGAGGACTTCCATATGGCCTAAACACCCATTTACTCCAACATTTCTTCTAAAATAAATGGTGTGAATAGAAAGTTATTCCCACCTGTGCTGCATTAAAGTAGAATGATTCTGTGAGAGGTTCATGGCTTCCACTGGAGCATGAATTGTGTTAAAAGTCATGAAAGGAGGGCTCTGGAATTTGATACAGTGCAAAAGTTTATTTTTGGGTACTTTCTGTCAAATTATCTGTGCTCAGCGCTTACAGGTACAAGAAGGTCAATGGTGCGTGTAGAAACCAAAGTGAAAGTGCAAGAGTGAGACTCGCTTACAGCAAGTTAGTAATCCCATTTTACCAATCAAATGCATTCACACCTCCCGAGTGGGATAAGTGGGTTGCTTGCCCTATACATTTTTTATATTGGAAAACTATATGTTCGTGCTTTCTGTTTTTCTCTCTTTTTGAGCTGTTTAATGGACCATAAATTTGTTCTTGCACTACATCAAATTACATCACTGACCTACTTATACATAGCTAGAAGCAATAAGCACATAAGCTAAACAAAAATAAATCCTTGCCTCTAACTTTAGAGCCTTTCATTTTTTTTTTACAGAATTGTCTTTTAGGATCCTTAAATATCCTTTTGTCTCTTTAAAGGTTGCTCACAAATTGTGTTGGAATTATCAGAGATGCTTCAGTTAATGTTCTTTTGCAAAGCAGTCAATCAAAGAATATAATTATTTTTATCTTTATATTTATCTATATATCTTTATATTTATCTTTATATATATCTATTATATTTATATTTACATATTTATCTTTTCATTTTTATTTGATCTTTATTTGATTTTATTGATTCGATCTGCCTCACTGACTATGGTCTCTGTGGTTCGTAATTGTTGTCTAATGATAAACTGTTACGTTATATTTTAAAATTAATTGCTCTGAAATTTGAAGTTCAGAATTTGTATTTAAATCTGTATGTTCCTCCATCCACTGGTAGCGCTGTTTTATTCATTCCAACACAGATACATTCAAATTCTCTGCAAAGAACTGCTATGAAAACAGTAGTGTTTTCTGTCTGTGATACAATTACACAAACAACTTTGCAGTTAAATCTTCAGGTTAAGATTAGAGTTAGGATTAGGTTTATGATTAAGATTATATACACTTTCACAGCACTGTAAATCCTATGTGTATTCCTCATTATGTGACATTTCCTCTGGTGTTTTCTATTTATTGAACAGACTGGAATAAAAGGGTTGCTTTTGAAGCACTAAGTGAGGATTATTCTAGAGCTCAAGAACAACTCTCAGTGCAGCAAAACAGCTTGAACGGTACGACTGAAGAGTTCCTCTTGTGGTTTTGAACTTTCATTGGTTTGGGTATAAAATACACATGACTTGTTACAAATTAGCAATGAATATCACACATTTAAATTGTAATAGACATTGTTCAACAAAATTACAACCTTGTTCATCATCATCAAATAAAATTCCAGTGTAATGCAACATAACAACAACAACAATAATAACAATATACTTGCTGAATATAAAAATTCTGATGACTGGTTAAGACTGATGTTATAAAGAGTTCATGTAATTCTATACACACTAGACTATGGATTACTGAAGCAACATACAAACAAAATTTTCCCACACACATTTTAGTAGAGAGTTGTTTAAAGCGGCAAACTGTAATACTGGGAGCAAGTGTTTACAATGGGTACTGCACTCAACATTCAAAACACTGGAGAGGGTCATCTGCCCCCCTTTGGTTTGGCCATATAGCTATAAGCTAATATAGCCACAGATGGCTATTTTCTCTGACGGGTTGCTGGGCAAACCCTCCGTGATCTGGTAGGTGTTCAGTGATTAGGGAGGAGATCAGAGTAGAGTTGCTCCTTCACGTTTAGAAGATCCAGTTGGGGAGGTTCAGGCGTCTGAAAGATGCCTCCTGGACACCAACTGGATGGAGGCCCTGTGGTAAACCCAGGACACACCGAAGGGATTATATCTCCTGGCTGGCCTGGGAATGCCTGGGGATCCCGCAGGAGGAGATGCCTGGGCTTTTTTGCTTGCCTTGTTCTCCCTGAAATACACGAAGTGGAAAAATGATGAGATGATGAAGATATTTTTTTAATCTGTTTTCCACATTAGGAAATAGGACATGTTCCCTCTGTGAAGAAAGATGGATGTTTTTTGGTTTTAAGTGCTACTACTTCTCCACTGATAAACTGAACTGGACGATGAGTCGGGATTACTGCACTGGGAAAGGAGGACATCTGGTTACAGTCACCAGCAAAGAGGAACAGGTGAGTCAGCAAATTTTCTATTGTGCTTTTTCATATTTTTCTATTCTCAATTATAAATGTATACTGTTCTGAGCACATTAATGCAACACTAACGCACACTACTCACTCCTTCTGTGGTGGTGCAATCTCTAACAATATCTAACATTGTGCTACAATCACATTTCCCTAACAGCAGTTTATAAAGGTATGTCTCAGAGGAAGCTTGTGCTTGTCTTCACCCTGTAAGGTTTGTAGTGTCAGTTGATTGAGGGAGACTTTGTGTAGAGCATCTAAATCATACAAACAAATAATTAATATATAACTTCCATCCATCCATCCATTATCTGTAACCGCTTGTCTAATTTAGGGTCGCGGGGGGTCCAGAGCCTACCTGGAATCATCGGGCGCAAGGCGGGAATACACCCTGAAGGGGATGCCAGTCCTTCACAGGGCAACACAGACACACACACATTCACACCTACGGACACTTTCAAGTCGCCAATCCACCTGCAACGTATGTTTTTGGACTGTGGGAGGAAACCGGAGCACCCGGAGGAAACCCACGCAGACACAGGGAGAACACACCAACTCCTCACAGACAGTCACCCGGAGCTGGAATCGAACCCACAACCTCCAGGCCCCTGGAGCTGTGTGACTGCGACACTACCTGCTGCGCCACCGTGCCGCCCTAATATATAACTTGTGTCGTCAAATATGAATATGACGCCAGTAGCAAGTATTAATAACTTAGTCATGTACTACAGTCATCTCCAACACTCTGCTTCAGGATTTTGTTTCTTCACATGCTCAAGTGACTCGCTGGATTGGGCTGAATGATTTGGAGACGGAGGGACAGTGGATGTGGGTGAATAACAAGTCCCTTTCTGAGACAGGAGTAAAGTAAGAGCCATGTTCAATCACACACTTCATATACAGTTTTTAACTTTTTATTTTCAAATAAATCTTGAAGATAACTTAACAGTGAAACTGTGGAGAAATATATTCGGTTTTTCCTTTTCCTGCAGATTCTGGTTTAAGCGAGAGAGTGACTCTGATGGTGAACCTGATAACTGGAAAGAGATGGATTTTTCAGGAGAAAACTGTGGAGCCCTGGGACACGAAAGTGGATATATAGACAAATGGTTTGATGATTCTTGCCAAAACCTGAAAGAATACATCTGTGAAAAGTAAAAAGCTTGTTTTTTCATAAGGAAATATGCGCTTGAGTTTATTGTAACTGATGTAGTTGTAAACAACGTAATAAAGCAATTTTTACTTTTTTACAGGTTAATAGTCTCTAGCTATTTTTCAGAATTTCTCGTCTTAAGTTACATGGCCAAATTTGAATGATTATTACTTTCTAAATACTTGGAATAAATGAAAATATTTGGGTTTTTATGTAAAAGGACACTGTAAAGAAGAAAAATAAGTGGTTTTTGACCCTAATAAAGTTTACATATGCTTCCATTTGACTCCTAAAAGGCAAAAACTTTAGACGCCCAGAGTTTTTTTTTTCACCGTACATTACTTTAGAGACGTCAACTGGGATCCACAGGTGTGGATTTATTTGTAGAAATTTACCAGAAAAGGTTCTAAGTGTTCCAAATGTATTTATTTTGATATTTATTCAAATAGAGGATTACATGTGGTGTCCCATATTATTTTTTGGGGGTGGCATCAAAATTAGGTTTTTAGTAAAAATGTTTTGTTTTGTTTCATAAATCTGTAATAAAATAAAATTAATCTGTAACTGCGTACTCCACTGATTCTCCCTCAGATGTTCAAACTAACATTACTGATGGTCCAATACTCCAAGACTTATTAGGTCTGGGTCTATCATGTTTTATGCCTACACTAAACCGGGTTTGTTTGCACTATTGTTTGCATTGCCTTGTACATCCACTATCCTACGTCCCAATCAGGTTATTGTCTTTAGTCAGTCTCCCATTGTCTCGTGTATGTCTATCAGTGAGCATTTTTGTATCGTATGTCCTGCACTTGTCTTCTGTTTGTTCACTTTCGTATATTTATGTACTTAGTTTAGTTGAATTTAGTCTATTTTGTTTATTTTAACTGCAACTTGGAGAGGAGAGTAACGTAATTTCAATCCTTTGTATGTCCTGTACCAGTGGTGAATGCTCTAAGACTGCAAGGGAAGCTCAGCTTCCCCTAAAATGTAAAAAAATAAGTGATCAAATATATACTGTTGTGTGTACATGTCATTGAATAAATATGTACTACAACGCGCTCAACATTTGTTCAGAATCAGCTTCTTATCACTGGTAAAGATGTGGCTTTCCTCTCAATCAGTCCCGCAGCTTCACAGTGCTTTAAACAGTGAGGACGCTGAGCGTCCACAGAGTTCAATAGCGAAGCAGCGAAGTGCAGCGAAACGAGACGAGTCATTGGATAAATGCTGGGCTTTGTCCCGCCCATCGGACACTCAGCGTCTCTGGGGGTCTATGGGGCAGTGGGCTGGCCTCGGCTGGCCTGGACGCTCAGCTTCTGCATGATGATTGGATGATCTGTCTGAGGCTGAATCCATCTTTGATTGACAGCGAAATGAGCGAATCAGCGATCCTTTGGTGTAAAGATCCATGGGAGAACAGGCGGACACACTTCACATGGGCCAAGGCCGTTTAAGCAGCCTAGCTCTGCTGGCCATTGAGAGGACACTAGTCAAGTCCCTGGAAAAGACGCCTTGTTGGTACGACAGGGTCACAGATCATTTTCTTGAAAAGGAACGGAGGGTAGAATTTACGTATAAATAAACCAACACATTTTATGATGTAGGCCAAAATTAAACTTCCCCTCCTTGAAAGACCAGCATCCGCCACTGTCCTGTACATATAAAGAATTAACAATACAATACCACTTGAACTTGAACTTGAACTTGGAATTCATTGAAGTCATGTATGCTTTAGACTCTGCAAAGGCAAGATATGTTAATTTTAGTTAGAATTAGAATCAGGAAATAAAATGTAATACTATTAAAATGAAGTTTAAATAAGTACTTATGTATTTAAGCAAGCTTTACTCATCTGAAAATGTTTAATTGCATGTGTCATTAATGTAAAATTACACAATTAGGTGATGTCCATCAAGTCTACGAGTAAGTTCAAAAATAAAGCAACATTAGTCAGTCTTTTTCCTTTTATTCAGCTTCTGAACTTCTGAACTTGTGTTTTGAGGCATAGGTGTGAAGTTTGACAAACTGCACTGTGAAGTACTTTCACTTCTCTATTTGAAGAAAAATGAAGGCGGATCATCCACATTAAGATAAATGAGGTCAGGTACTGATGTTTGCTAATTTGTTCCTCGTTCACATCCCAGAAGTGCTGGATGGTGTGCTATCACTCCAGAGAACACAGTTCCACTGCTCCACAGCCCAGTGCCCGGAAAATAATTAAACCATATTTAATAACAATATTTATGGGAGACTCTCTTCTCCAAGCAAAATAGGTCAACTCTTTCTAGTTTTAAGAATAGTACTTCAGTAACAATACTGTGTACTTGTATAAATAAAAGCAGTAAATTAATTGTATAAAAATATAGCAAATGTGTTCTTCATGAGGTCAATCTGAAAGAAGAAATGCCTTGAGTGGCAAACTTCCTGTCAGACACTTTATAAATAAGACCGCCTGTTTCCTGATGTGTGTTTCTTTGAGGTGGTGGTGTGGTGGAGCCGATTAAATGGAGAACATCTATCAAAATACAAATTTTCAGCTCTCTAAAAATCCCAGAAATGAAGAATGTCCTAGTTCAGCAGGTACAGTCTCATTTATTTGCTTATTTGTTGGTTTTGGTTTGAAAAGTCTTTTTAAAGAAAAACAATCTCATCCAGTTATAAGATCACAATTATAAGATGCAGATTAATTATGATCACAGGGGGTTTGAACAATCGGGCCTAAAAATGCCCCATGATGGAATATCAATTACTTGTTTATTATAATATTTTTACTGCTGTTCAAATTGTTATGAAAGCACCCTTTAGTCATTTCCAGCCAAAAAGACACTGAGGAAATTTGGAGTTGGAATAACAAAAGAAATTAATAAACAGAGATACTAAAACTGGAGCTCAAAGTTATTGTAATATTCAGGGACATTGACTAATAACTGCATGATTTGTTGTCACATGAAAAATAACCCGATTAGCAAAACAACACTTAATTGTTTCATTTTTGATAGAGAGTATATAATGAAATTCCACTCTCTCTTCAGATCAGAATATAGCCGTATGTTCCCCTGTCAATCCTTCAGCTGTGAGAACAGTTATAATTCAGCACTGTGGGTCTGAAAGGATCTGGAGCTGGACAGAAAGTGAAAATGGACAAAGAACATTTACAAATTAGAGAAGTTCATTTCCTAAAGGAAAAAACAATGCTTGCAAAATAAAAAATAAAACGTGAAATAAAATATAAAAAATAAAAAGATTAGACATTCAGTAAAAATAGCTAAAATTATAAAACTTATATATCACTTATATATACTTATATATATTGATAGCTAGAGTTGTAGAGGGATAGATAGATCTGTAAATAGAGTTGTATACAGAGTTATATATAGGTTAGTCTGCAGCACAGGGGCACCGCAAAAAATAGTCTTGGCACTCTTCATAATGTACACTGCAAACTTTATGTATAAATCACAAAACTGCCACCTACATATATTCCCTGACGACTCTGTGATCATTGGCCTCATCACAAAGGAGGATGACATCGAGTACAGAAAGCTGATTCAGGACTTTGTGGACTGGTGTCTGCAGAATCACCTCCAGATCAATGTGGGGAAGACAAAGGAACTGATGGTGGATTTCCGCAGGCGTACCCACTCCCCTTCACCAGTGAACATCCAGGGAACAGATGGTGACCTCTTATGGGTGTTCACCTGAACAATAAACCGGACTGGACAGATAACAGTACTGCACTTTACAGAAAAGGACAGAGTAGACTCTCAGAGGGACCACTCTTGGGGACCTTTTTTGATGCTGTAGTAGTTTCTGTTCTGATACTATGCAAAACTGCTTTGTGACAACGTTAGTTGTAAAAGCACTATTAAAATACATTTTGATTGATTTTGATTGACTGAGTAGTGGCATCAGCCATTTTTTATGGAGTGGTCTGCTGGGGCACTCACAACAGTATCTCCACCACAGACAGGAGAAGACTGGACAAACTTATTCTGAGGACCCACTCTGTCCTGTAAATCCTCTTAGACCCAGTGCAGGTGGTGTGAGAAATGAGGATGTTGACCAAGTTAACATCCATGCTGGAGAATGACTCTCACCACATGCATGAGGCTCTGAAAGCAATGGGTAGTTCCTTCAGTAACTGGCTGCTTCACCCAAGTGTGTGAAGGAAAGTTATCGCGGATCCTTCCTTCCTGCTGCTGTTAGACTTTACAACCAACACTGCTCCCAGTAAACCACTCACATCTATCTACACCGACACTTTACTTACACTAAGAATACGGAATGTAAATGGATTTGGATGATTTATAATATGAAATATTTAATACAATACTGTGATATTTTATACAATAGTAACATGTAATATTTCAATCAACCAATGCTCATGTACAATTGTTATATTATTTTAGTTGAAAATAGTTCATTCATTCATTCATTATCTGTAACCCTTATCCAGTTCAGGGTCACAGTGGGTCCAGAACCTACCTGGAATCATTGGGCACAAGGCGGGAATACACCCTGGAGGGGGCGCTATAACCAAAATTAACACCAATCAGCTAAATTGGCAACAATGTCTCATTCTCTGAAGAAAGTATAGTTAGTACTTTAGCTAGCAGTAGAACTCTTTAGCTAGCAGTAGAACGTTTATTATAAAATATATTCACACATATATATAAATCCCAAAAATGTAATAATAAATCAATTGGTCTGTGATGCAAGATACTTTAAGAAACAACGTATCAACCAAAATTACAACATTATGGGGGAAAAATCAGGGAAAAATGGTTAAACTTACTTTCAGAATCGTAGCGTTGCACAAGAATATGAAGTTTCTTTTAAAAAACAGATCACAAATGGTGGGGGGGTCCTCTTTTTATTCCCATATATGCATAATGGGAATAAATATGCATTTTTTGACTTGAATTATGAATTAATATTTTTTATGTGTTTTGTATTACAAAAGTTGTTTAGTGCAGTGCTGTGTGTAGAACAAACTTCCTATGTAGTTTTTTGTGAATTTGAATTGACCATTTGATTTGTCTCAGATGCTGGGAAACACAATGTCCAGTCGATGAGAGACAGGAGACCAACGTGCACTACCGAAATGCTGAAGTGTTCCCTGGCAGCTCTATCTTTACTTCTGTTCTGTGCTTTGGGGGGGCTCTGTGTCTTGGGGGTCCTGTGTGAGTATCCCCTTGTGTAAATTTGTAAACACACTGAAGCTATTTAGTATTTTACAACAAATATAATTAGTAGTATTCAAAATTATTAATTTTCATGTGTGAATGGGGCAAATAATTGTATACAACATTCTTAATCCCATGTTTATTCCTCATTGTGAATATTCCTCTGGTGTTTTCTCTTTATTGAACAGATGAAACACTGAGTGAGGATTATTCAAGAGCTCTAGAGAGACTCTCAGTGCAGCAGAACAACACCAACGGTACGGCTGAAAGATTTTCGCTCTTGTGTGGTTTTGACGTCTTTTTATAGCTCTGGGTGTGGGGGTAAAATATGTAAATTTGTACACATTAGAAATTGTCACATGTTTTACAGTAAATATAATATTCAGTGTACAACAAAATGAGTACTTTTCACTGTAACTATACAGAGATTTAAATGCATATTTAACAGAGAAGGAAGCCACACCGCTGTGTTTTGTTGTTTTTTCACCCTTGGTACCACCAAAACCCTGCCATGTGAAAACTTTGGCCCTCTCCACATTTGTTTTAACCTCCCAATGAGACCAACCCCAAACATTTTTTAAACAAGATGGTAGATTCCAGTACTGAACATTCAGCACCACATAATTCATTTTCCTCTGCAACCCATGGATACTGCATTTATTTTATATCCATGGGTTGCAGGTGATGTCACGGTACAGAGTAGCCACCATATTGGGGACCTACGTATTACTTAAATAAAACTCAAATAAAAACTGTGATATTTAAATGGTTTTATTGTTTCTGTCAACACTTGTAGTCATTAATTTGATGAAAAAATATATGAATCCCTGAGCCGTTTATCCACAGATGGTTTGTCAACACATCCGTGTTCATCTGTCAATCAATAGAAGAGTCTGGGCCATGGCCAATGCTCCTTACATAGTGCACATCACAGATAATAAAACTAATACAGACAGTAATTAGACACACATTTGACATGAAAACTTGAACCTTATAACTCAATAAATATTTTCAACATACAACCCACTGCATGAGTGCAGAAATTGTTATTTTATTGTTGCCCGTTTGGCTTTTGCTGGAAATGTTCATCAGCTATCGGCCCAAGGAGCATTTAAAGCCTTTCAAAACACCTCGAAGTAAAGTTACGAGCTGCCGTTGGGAATCCGATAAAAATAAATGTGAAAGCTGCTGTAACTTAAGAAAATTTACAAGCAGCTTTTTGTGCTGGATTTGAATGAGCTCTGCATTTTGTGATGATTGACATGGCTCTGGCCAATCAGTGCTCTGCAGGGTTTACACCTCACCATTTAGTACCCTTTCGGCTCGGTTGAAACCGGAAGTGAGCTGGGACTGAAAACCTACACAGATCCAGGACCAGATTTGGTCAGTGGAAAAGCAAAAGAGCCGAGGCGAGTCGAGTCAAGTTGTCTAGGCTCCATGCAGTGGGATAGGGCCATTAATATTCTCCATATTGAAAATGTCAGTCTGGTGTTGATTCTCACTCTTTCTGTTCTTTATTTCAGTGGAGGAACATGTGAATTGTTGAGTTGTCCTGAATGTTTGGTAGTGGACTCCACCATCTTGCTCAGAGAAAGCTTTCTGGACAGTGTTTATCTCACTGGGGAGGGGAAAACTAATTAGGGGAGGGTCCAAGTTTCTTGAGGGTGGAATCTGTTCACCCGTAAGTGAGAACAAGGTCTTGAGAACAGCAAAACAGAGCAAAGTGTGGCTTTAGACGCTGTAACACATTTACACACTGAAATGAGTCTTTTGATGCTATATAAATGTGTAAAGTCTAGGATACTGTGACAAACTTTTACATTAAAAAGATATTATTGAATTATAGAAATAAGAAGTAAACTAAATGAATTATAAAGAATTATAAGTAAATTAAAGATAAATATTTATATCAAAACATGGAATTAGAACCATTACAAATTGTACAATTTTCAGATTATAAATCAACTACAGGGACCTGGAGGTTGTAGGTTCGAGTCCCGCTCCGGGTGACTGTCTGTGAGGAGTGTGGTGTGTTCTCCCTGTGTCTGTGTGGGTTTCCTCCGGGTGACTGTCTGTGAGGGGTGTGGTGTGATCTCTCTGTGTCTGCGTGGGTTTCCTCCAGGTGACTGTCTGTGAGGGGTGTGGTGTTTTCTCCCTGTGTCTGCGTGGGTTTCCTCCAGGTGACTGTCTGTGAGGAGTGTGGTGTTTTCTCCCTGTGTCTGCGTGGGTTTCCTCCGGGTGACTGTCTGTGAGGAGTGTGGTGTGTTCTCCCTGTGTCTGCGTGGGTTTCCTCGGGTGACTGTCTGTGAGGAGTGTGGTGTGATCTCTCTGTGTCCACGTGGGTTTCCTCTGGGTGACTGTCTGTGAGGGGTGTGGTGTTTTCTCCCTGTGTCTGCGTGGGTTTCCTCCGGGTGACTGTCTGTGAGGAGTGTGGTGTGTTCTCCCTGTGTCTGCGTGGGTTTCCTCCGGGTGACTGTCTGTGAGGAGTGTGGTGTGATCTCTCTGTGTCCACGTGGGTTTCCTCTGGGTGACTGTCTGTGAGGAGTGTGGTGTGTTCTCCCTGTGTCTGTGTGGGTTTCCTCCGGGTGACTGTCTGTGAGGAGTGTGGTGTGTTCTCCCTGTGTCTGTGTGGGTTTCCTCCGGGTGACTGTCTGTGAGGAGTGTGGTGTGTTCTCCCTGTGTCTGCGTGGGTTTCCTCCGGGCAACTGTCTGTGAGGGGTGTGGTGTTTTCTCCCTGTGTCTCCGTGGGTTTCCTCCGGGTGACTGTCTGTGAGGAGTGTGGTGTTTTCTCCCTGTGTCTGCGTGGGTTTCCTCCGGGTGACTGTCTGTGAAGAGTGTGGTGTGTTCTCCCTGTGTCTGAGTGCGTTTCCTCCGGGTGCTCCGGTTTCCTTCCACAGTCCAAAAACACATGTTGGTAGGTGGATTGGCGACTCAAAAGTGTCCGTAGGTGTGAGTGTGTGTGTTGCCCTGTCAAGGACTGGCGCCCCCTCCAGGGTGTATTCCTGCCTTGCGCCTAATGATTACAGGTAGGCTCTGGACCGACCTCGACCCTGAACTGGATAAGGGTTGCAGACAATTAATGAATGAAATCAACAGCTTAGGAAACAAGTTATTATTTCAAAACAACACGTCAAAATGAAAAAAATAGGTCCAGAAACAGTAAATACCCATTGCAGCTGTATCTCTAGGAAAAAGAAACACTGAAGGTTTACCTGTATCCTGTGTTTTTATTTTTGTTGAATCACAGGCTTGTTAGAGAATGAAAGCTGACCAAAAATGCGACTTCTTTTTTCATTAGAAACAGAAAGGAAGTATGAAGAGCTAAAGGCTGATCACAGCAGGGTGGAGGGACTTCTTTCTCAGTGCAATGGTAAGATGCACAAACACACTTCCACTTTGAATAATTCAAACAAATTTAGTTGAAATTGTGTATTGTGGCAGCACTGTGCTCCCTGGTCTGTGGGACAATTTGGGGGTTAAAAGAGACAATCATGTGTCTGTTGTTTATATTCGTTTATGTGTGCTGTGTTGTGTGTGTGTGTGTGTGTGTGTGTGTGTGTGTGTTTATGCATTCTATTGATGTTAGTGAACCATTGGGTGTTTGGGGAAGCAGTGGTCTACTGGGTGTTTCCTCTTGACTTTGTAAAGCTTCTCTGGAGCTTGTATTTTCTTAAAAAGCAGAGTTTAAAACATGGCATGTGTCTCACCTCCTATGGCACAGTATTTCAAGAGCAATCTGTAATACAGACAGCAAGCATTTAAAATGGGTACTACAGTCTGAATTTAAAAAAATGGAGAGAAAAACAATGTACCATAAACAATCAATTCACACAGAAAAGCGTGCATCATTTCACTAAAACCTGTGCTAGTGAAAGGCAAAAAAAAAAAAAAAAGGCAAAGGTAAACAGCTTCCAGTGTTTACCAGCTTCATAATTGACTTTCCATTTCCACCTTAAATGTTTCACTAGAAGAGGCTGAGGTTATCTTCCTTATCAGTGTTTCCCTTCCTTATCAAATATCATTTTAGGAGGCAGATGTGTAAAAGGCTGGGGCTGGAGCTTGCTATACCACGCAGCCACTAGAGGGAGACATATTAAGACTATTCCTTAATTTGAGGCAATCAGCTTCACCTGGGCCACTCCTATTTGAGGGAAACGAACCCTCACAACAATACCCAGTCTTGGGTTTCTCTTTCAGAGTGCTACTGAGGCCTGGCTGGTAATCTGGTAAAGCCCCTTGAGGTTTCTCTTGGGTCTCCCTTCTCTCTGCCTTTAGGTTCTCCCCCAGACTTTTCCTTCTGAGTTTGCCTCTAAGTGTTTCTCTCACTTCCCTTTTTACTTTTTCTTTTCTTGAAATTAAAAAAATAAATAAATACATAGAATAAAGGGCAGCACAGTGGTGCAGCAGGTAGTCTCTCTGTCACACAGCTCCGGGTGACTGTCAGTGAGGAGTGTGGTGTGTTCTCCCTGTGTCTGCTTTGGTTTCCTCCGGGTGACTGTCTGTGAGGAGTGTGGTGTGTTCTCTCTGTGTCTGCGTGGGTTTCCTCCGGGTGACTGTCTGTGAGGAGTGTGGTGTGTTCTCCCTGTGTCTGTGTGGCTCCGGTTTCCTCCCACAGTCCAAAAACACACGTTGGTAGGTGGACTGGCGACTCAAAAGTGTCCGTAGGTGTGAGTGTGTGTCACCCTGCGAAGGACAGGTGCCCCCTCCAGGGTGTGTCCTGCGTTGCGCCCAGTGATTCAGGGTAGCCTCTGGACCCACCGTGTCTGGATAAACGGTTACAGACAATGAATGAACAATAAATAAATAAATTCCTTTTTATTTTTCTCTTCCTGTTCTGTTTTGCCAGTGACTATCTTTTTGACTCCTTTTCCCACCATTTTGTTTGGGAAGCTCTTTTTAGCCTTTTTTGTTTAGCTCAATTATTTTGATTAACTGCAGTACATTGCTTTAAAAAACATAATCTGACACCTTTTATATTTAAATTATTTCTTTGATGGTTAATATTTGTTGTTAAAATCATTTCACCAGAAAAGTGTCAGGAATGTCCACTACTTGAAGAAAAATGGATGTCATTTGGGGTAAAGTCTTACTACTTCTCCACTAAGCTACTGGACTGGGAGATGAGTCGGGATGATTGCACTAAGAAAGGAGGACATCTGGTTATAATCACCAGCAATGAGGAGCAGGTGAGTCTGTGTCCTGACTTTTTTTTTTTTTTTTTTAATATTTTAATACAAGTATCTTGCACATGTTAGTAGAAGCCTGTTTATAGAACATTAAAATATAAATCACTGCACCCAGAGCAGGTCAGAGGACTCCAGCACAGTGGAGTGTAGTAAAAACCTGAAATGATGCCTCTCTGTGCTTCTTTACACCTTAGGATTTTCTGTCTTCAAAGTCTGGAGACTTACGCTGGATTGGGCTGAATGATTTGGAGACGGAGGGACAGTGGATGTGGGTGAACAACCAGTCCCTCGCTGAGACCGGAGTATCGTAAGAACTGTGTTGTCACACACCTCTCATATCGTTTCCATAAAGCATACGGATTAGTATTTCACATCCCAGTAAATGAATATCTGCAGACTGGGGTGCTGTGTGTTTACCTGTTTTACAGTGATGACAAATGTCTCAATAAAAATTAAACCCTTAGCACAATTACCAGAGATATCAGTGCTATTTGTCCAAATTTTGTAGACAATCCTCATTCCGAGTGGTTTCAGCAGTGTAAGCTATTGGAAAATGATGCTGCTAGATTATTCCAGGTGGTTGCTGGGGTATTGCTAAGTGGCTGTTATATTGCAGATTGCTCCTTTAAATATTTGAATGTAAATAGTTTTGTACTTTTACTCAAGTGGTGATCCAAAATGAGGACCTCTATATTTTACCTTAAGTATTTGTATATTACCTCAGGTACATGGTTTGTGTACTTCGTCCACCACTCGTTATAAACACACAATTCCAGTGTCTGTGATGGCACCGTTATTCCTGGATGATATACTGGGTTTGGAGCAACGTGCTGTCCCAAATTGTTGCTGGTATCAAATTCTAAATGGACAAATGACAAACTTTCTCAATTTGATTTAAAATAGTCTTTGTACTGTATTAAATGAAATATGGGGTTTAGATAATTGCCACATTTACATTTTGCATGGTGCCCCATTGTTATTCAAAATGGGGTTGTGGGATTGATAGTGAAAGTATGGAGAGAGATTAGTTTCACTGTTCACAAATGAATACATTCCAGTCTGTGTCTCACAGTCTGCAATTTGTACAAGCACTCGTTCGCCTGCTGGCCACTCTTCTGGATGATGCTGCGGTTGTGTATCGAATGAAATGCAAAAGAAAGTCTCAAAATCCATAAACCCAAGAGAGGAAATGAACAAATACACGCCACGAAAAAGACGAGAGTGACTTGATCCACAAACGTAGATTCATCGCTTTAAATACGTCTTAAACTAGATACTTTGACTTTACAAATATATGCAAAGTAAACAAATGCATGAAATTATGACATATCTATGAAACGTGTTTATGAATGTAACTGTATTTGTACAAACTGCAGACCATGAGACACAGTGTGATGTATTTATTTGTGAACAGTGAAACATATTTGTGACTTGTGTTTAATTTGTGGACTAACATTTACCCATTTGTAAAGTATTTAAAGACTAATCTCTCTCCATAGACAAGGCCCTTTTCAAGCTGGTTCCAGCTCTTAGTGACTCTTAGAGAAGAGTCGCTTCAAAGGAAGTCCAAAATACTTGGTGGTTACATGAGTCATGCAGGCCTCAAATCGTTCGAGGAAGCTCTAGGTGCCTAATTAGAATGCATAGTCAGTCATTTTTGGTTAAAAGTCTTCAAAGTACGTGGTTACATAATATGCTTAAAAAATAAAACTAACAAGCAAAAAAAAAGCAGCCACAACATTCCTGCATCTACCTTAAGTCCTAACCAAACCATTGGGGTTGCTGTGTTCATGATCCTGTCAGCAACCAGCTACACCCACACTTACTCACTGGGCCCAGCCGTTGTGTACCCAACTCAGTCACTGCATCGCTACCATGTCACAGGGGTCATAAGGTAGGCACCTCCTACCTATGCCCATAACTGTAAATCCTCACTGGTGACTAAGGATATACCTAGCCCCACTGGCACCGTTAATGCATGCTCGGTGCCACCAGTTCCATGTGAACTTAACCTAATATATCACTTACAGCCTCAATAACACAACGCAGCACCGACTCACCTCTTGTCGTCCTCATACCTATAACACATTTACAGTATGTTTCCCCAGCTACTCTGTACTCTTCTTATCCACAACCACTGACTAGAGTTTTCAGCCCCTGTTCCCGAACTGCACAAGCAGGGATGAAGACTTGGCCTATTGACTTGTTCCCATTAGTTTTATATGTGCCTGCCATGCGCATTCCCTCACCTCAGCTGCTAAATCCGCATACTTCAGTTCAAGACAGTTTGTTTATTATATTTTACCATGCACTTATTTACCATATTTAATATGTCTCAAAAAAACACTCAGATGTACAGCAAGTAATAGGTTTGTCTTTTCCTCTGTGTGGCCCTTATCTCTATGGTTTGTGGTGATGCTACAATCACTGACATAGAAAAAAATGATTACTGGTTCAAGTCAGTAGAAACATTCTTACATTACTAAAGATTAGGCTTTAGTCGATACTCAAGGTACAGGGTGAGGGTGCTCTTACTTTACTGTTTAAACCTCTACATATATCATAAACAATTCAGTTCCTTACTTAGTTTGTATGGCAGAAGGTAGTGTCTCTGTCCATAGGTGTGGGAGAGTGTGTCGCCAATGATTCTGGGTAGGCTCCGGACCCACTGCAACCCTGAACTGGAAACGTGGTTACAGATAATGAATGAATGAATGAATGTATTGCAGAATTAATCCTCATTTCACCTTCTCTCACAATCTTTGTCGGTGGTAGAGTGAATGTAGAACAATGAGCAGTTATAATTCAATTATAAGCCCCTCATCAGTCATCTACCTATTGGCTCACTCATTTACACATACACTTGCCCTCTCTAATCACTCTCACTCTTACTTTCATTCACTCACTCACATTAAACTCACTGCTCCATTCTCTGTTCTGCACTCAGCATTAGTGAGTGATATTGTTGTTTTCTAATTTGTGTAGATTCTGGCATAAGAGACCGAACTCACTCGATGAACCTGACAACTGGAAAGTGGAGGATTCTTCAGGAGAGAACTGTGCTGTTCTGGGCAGTGAATATTCATCATGGAATGATGTGTCCTGCCGTAAAAAGAAAAAATACATCTGTGAGAAGTAAAATAATCTTCCTTAAAAAAAACCACTGAGCTCTTTGGGTCACTGTGCTCCCAGCCAAGCAAGGGCTCAGCACTGGACTGTGGAGCTATTCCCTGAACAGATGGAACCCCATTCAGTACATTGAGGGTGAGCTGTGGTGATATTTGTGATCCACAGTTAATCACCCAACAGATCCATCAATCAACCGATCAATCAGAACCTGACCTCACTAATGCTCTCATGGCTGAATGCTGTTGTCTACGCACTTTTGGACACAATGTTCCTGTAAAAATGATGCAAATGAAGTGTCATGTTTGAAAGTCTACAGCCCTTCAAGATTCAAAGGGGGAGAGGTTCTGAATTTGAGGCACTTGCCAGACCTCTGCCACTAGAGGGCGGCATTTTATTGTTGACCAGTTTTTCAAATGTTTATTAACGTACAGCTGTGACATCTGGACTATGTCTCTAATGAATATTTGTTTGATTAACAAGTGTGTTTCCTTGGGGTCTGGAGTGTGTTTAAATGTGCGGGAAACACTCCACTGTCTTTGTTATATTTAGATATTTAGAAATAACATAAAATGATGCTTAAAAGAAGCAAAAATACCTGCCAATGGAATAAGACACATTCTGTAGATAAAATAAGAAATAAGTTGAATACTCTTATTATATCCTTACAACAATTTCCAAATGAGTAAAACTAGATATTAGATTTAAGTAAATTTTACTTGTTTAGATTTCATTTTTTGCAGTGCACAAATGGAAATAAAGGTCATTCATCATTCTGATGTATTGTGATGTCACAAAGCTGAGCTTAGAACAAAGGATGTTTAAATGTCTCAGTGTTAAACGCACAATAAACAAATAATTATGGCTTTTTTTGTGATGTATAAAAACACACAAGCCCTGTGAAGGACTGGCGCCCCCTCCAGGGTGTATTCCTGCCTTGCGCCCAATGATTCCAGGTAGACTCTGGACCCACCGCGACCCTGACTTGGATAAGCGGTTACAGATAATGAAGATGAAGAAGAAAAACACACAAATCCTGCTAGCAAAGAGACATTGTATAAAGATTAATAACTCCACCACATTACTTTATGATGAATTGGGATGTACTGATACGGGGAATTCTGGGCTGATACTGACATTTCATATTATATATGTACATATCTACTGATGTCATTCATTCCAGGTAGGCTCCGGACTCACTGGGTGCAAGGTGGGATTACACCCTGGAGGTGGCGCCAGTCCTTCACAGACACACACACAAACTACAGACACTTCTGAGACGCCAATTCACCTACCAACTTGTCACCTTGAGCGGGACTTGAACCCACAACCTCCAGGAGGAGCTGCGACTTTAAAATTTTAGCTTTAAATGACAATAAAAATGCAAACAATAAAATGAAAGGTGTTTCCTGAGCAATTCTTAGCCACATTTCATTAGCTAACTGCTCCTTACAGAGACACATCGCAGCTTTAAACTCTCTTCTTTAAATTAACAAGTTAAATAAAAGGTCTACTGCAGACATTTTGGCTGTACTGCTGTGGCACAGTCCGTGTACGACCTAAGAGTATAATGTCACTAACCAATTAAAACTATGTACCTCCCAAAAGAAGGAAAAGACCTTAAAGTGAAGAACAGCTGCTGTGTTCAAATGATGTAATGCACTACAAATTCATTCCTTTCATTGGAGAGCAGTGATAAAATGAATGCATCAGCAATTATTGGTTTGAAATATCAGCAAAAAGTAAAGCATCGGATGCATATTGTCTTTAAAAAAGCAATTGTGTGCTGATTCTGTTATAGTTCTGATATCATCCTGCATCACAGACAGAACTAACAATTTCCTCTGTTCACTAAATGTGTGTGTGATGAATGCCTTGGCTGAGTTTAATACGGAGATATCTTTTCATTGGACGTCGCACTTTTCACAAGTGTGTGTTTACACCCTTTGCCCACATAGTGTTCCAGTACTTGCTCAGAGGGTTGACTGTGTCCGCTAAGAAGGGAAACCCAGTGTCCTCAGTGTTCATGGATTTGTTAATGAATGATAAACACACAGATGTTGTTATAAATAGTGTTCAGCTGAGAGTGTGTTATAAATAAAGCTCATCCATGTGTTTGTGTAAAAGGCTCAGCTTCCTTCAGCTGTTCAGAGCAGCTCCTGACCCACAGCTGTCTTTAAAACACACACACACACACACACACTCATTCACACACACTCTGTAAGCGCTTATCCAGTTCAGGGTCGTGGTGGGTCCGGAGTCTACCTGGAGTCACTGGGTGCAAGGCAGGAATACACCCTGGAGGGGGCGCCAGTCCTCCACAGGGCAACACACACACACATTAACTCACATCTATGGAAACTCTTGAGTCACCAATCCACCTACCAACATGTGTTTTTGGACTGTTGGAGTAAACCAGGAAACCCACACCGACACAGGGAGAACACACCACACTCCTCACAGACAGTCACCCGGAGGAAACCCATGCAGACACAGGGAGAACACACCACACTCCTCACAGACAGTCACCTGGAGGAAACCCACGCAGACACAGGGAGAACACACCACACTCCTCACAGACAGTCACCCGGAGGAAACCCATGCAGACACAGGGAGAACACACCACACTCCTCACAGACAGTCACCTGGAGGAAACCCACGCAGACACAGGGAGAACACACCACACTCCTCACAGACAGTCACTCGGGGGAAACCCACGCAGACACAGGGAGAACACACCACACTCCTCACAGAAGCTTCAAAAGATGACCCTAAACCTGACACCAAGCCCAAACCTAACCCTAACAGTACATTTGTAAAGTTTAGAAACATTAATTTAGCACTGTTTTTGTGGCTCTCCTTCAGGTTACAGACAGTTAATGTGCATTGAATAAAACAGCACCACAGTGGACAGGAGATCAGTGACTGTAAAATAACGAGGGAATGTGTAGATCTTGGCAAACCAACCCATGCAGCCCACAGCAGTGTAATACCTGATCTCATTTCCTCAGTGTAAAGACGCAGAGACCCTGGACAGCCGCCCTTTCCCACCTACAGGTGGCGCTGACTATGTTTATAGCCAAAACGTGAGCGAGAAGCAACACTGTGGCATTTCAAAGGAGCTGATTTCCACCTGCTTGCATCAGTCCGTCTGCTGCGGCTTCATTAAAGCCCCGCACTCCTGGGTCTAATCACAGTGGCGACATGAAAAGCTCCTCAGGCTTCAGTGGAGCACTTGATTCCCTCTGTTTGTTTCCCATGGCTGATTAACCAACGGCTCATTGTTTCCCCTCGCTCTCTTGGCCTGAAGAGGAGGATGATTTTATTCATATCTTCCCAAGCATATGCCTCGCCTCGGGCAGTACGCTGGGGCCTGGCCTTATGCTCCGGACTGTGCATTTGTCTTTTCTGAAAAGAGACAATTACCTACGGGGTGTTGTTTCATGCTCTTAAAGAAAACAAATCATTGCACAGCACTATGGTGAAATTTGGACCTTGTGAGGCTGTGAAAACACACACACACTGAGCAGCACACATCCACCTCAGCGCCGGGGCAACAGTTGGGTGTTATGTGCCTTGCTCAAGGCCACTTCAGCTGTGAATGTTGAGGGAGGAGACTTCTTCACTTCCCCAACCCCCAGTTTTCTTGCAGGTCCTTGGGATCAAATCAACGACATTTCAGTCCCAAGCCTTTAGGCCACGGTTGCCCCCGAATGCCCCCCTGGCTGCACTTAATAAACAAGTGTGTGTAAAGATGCTTTGTTCTGACACATGTCTCCAGCTACAGCTGTCTCTCTTCTCACTTCCATTATGTCCTGCCCAGTGTATCACTTTCAGAATGATGCCACAGTGGCACGCTTCTGCTGCGCTGGGTGTGACCTCAAGAATTGCATTCGGCAAGTGCAGAGCGTCTGTGGAAACTCATTATTTACACAGCTCAGTGTTTTAAATATAACCCATGTTTTTGTTTTTTAAAGGAGCTGATTTGCCACAAAACACAGCAATCAATATTTAATTCAATATTATTATTAGTGGGCGGCACGGTGGCGCAGCAGGTAGTGTCACACAACTCCAGGGGCCTGGAGGTTGTGGGTTTGATTCCCGCTCCGGGTAACTGTCTGTGAGGAGTTGGTGTGTTCTCCCCGTGTCTGCGTGGGTTACCTCCGGGTGCTCCGGTTTCCTCCCACAGTCCAAAAACACGCGTTGGTAGGTGGATTGGCGACTCAAAAGTGTCCGTAGGTGTGAGTGTGTGAGTGAATGTGTGTGTCTATGTTGCCCTGTGAAGGACTGGTGCCCCCTCCAGGGTGTATTCCCGCCTTGTGCCCAATGATTCCAGGTAGGCTCTGGACCCACCGCGACCCTGAACTGGATAAGGGTTACAGATAATGAATGAATGAATAATTATTAGTTATGTTTTTTCTTAAGAATGCATCTCATATGAGGTTGTGTTGTGCTGGTGCGAATGGATCAGACAGAGCAGTGATGCTAGAGTTTTAAAGCCCTCAGTGTCACTGCTGGACTGAGAATAGTCCACTGTCCAGAGTCCTGTGTCACTGATGAAGGACTAGAGGACGACCGACACACACTGTGCAGCTACATATAAGAGCTACTGTCTCAGACTTTACATCTAAGGGACAGAGTGGACAGAGAGTGGACAGAGAGTGGACACAGGGTTTAAAAACTCCAGCAGCACTGCTGTGTCTGATCCACTCTACACCAGCACAACACACACTCACACACCACCACCACGTCAGTGTCACTGCAGCTCTGAGAATGATCCACCACCACATCACACACCTGCTCTGTTGGGGTCCTGAGGAGTCCAGAGTATTTAACAACAGGGTGAAATGAAGCAAACAACGTATGCAGAGCAACAGATAGACAACAGTATGTGAGGTTATATTAAACGTATGGCTGATTGGTGAAGTCACTTGACAGTTGAAGATAGTAAAGCCCCGCCTCGTCTACGTTAATTGGCTTGTAGTATTAATGCTGGCCAATCCCATCGCAGGAGGGCGTGGCTTTGTCGGAAAACGGGTGTGACTAAAACAATAACACAGCGCTCCTCCTGGAGGAGTCTCCACACGGTTTTCACGCGCTGCATCGCGCAGGACTTTCAGAGCTTTGCACGGCGAATCCGAGCGTTCCTCCGCGGAGCGAGACTGGAGCACGAAGCACGACCCAGGAGGACTTAACAGATACATCCCGGCGGTTAGTGCCGAGTTTGAGCCATGTTTGGAGAAGTTGTCCACGCGTTTGGACCCGGTGCTCGTCTGGGAAGAAGAGCAGCTGCTCTGACACTCTTCTCTACGCTGCAGGACTCTGAGAGCATCGTCAGTGCGTACACAGGAGGTCAGTGAGGGTTATCACCACCCTGGAGTGATTTGGACATCAGCTTTCGGGTGAGCAGTATTTATATTTCCAATATACACGAATACAGAAGTTGCCTTTGCCATTCCACCTTAAATACACATTCCACCTTAAAATCTAATAAAGTGAGACAAAGTTTTTGTTAAATATGAGCTACAGCAGCTGTCAACAATATAATCAAATTATTTTATTTGATTTTTTTTATTTTTATACTCAGTTAATTGCTTTTCCACCTTAAATTTAAGGTGGCAGGAAAAAATCCATGTTTTTACAGATGGGTTTTGTAGGCTAGTGTTTTGCAAATGCAGGATGTGTCAGTTATGCCCTATATCTTATGGGTTAATACTTTATACCTCCTCAATGTCATTCCACCTTAAATGCAAAAGCAATTCCCACAAGAAGCTTGGATAATGATGTGATGCATGTGTTTGCACTTGCTGTGAACTGAGCGCTTCTGCAGATATCTACTTTAAAATTTGCACTTAGTTTGGAACACACACATGCATCATTTAAGGTGGAAATGACAGTTACATCAAGAAAGGCTCACTTTGATTTAATGCCTGAACTTTGCCTGGGTGTTGTCTTCAGTGCAGATCTACTTTGTCCCATCTGCCTTCACTGGTGCTCTCTACACGCATCATCCCCTGAGTGACCGTTTACGCAGAGTCCAGCTGAACAGAGTTTCACTGAGATTTAAACTGCCCTTGGGTCACAGGGTCCGGGCGTAAAGTGGGTCATATCTGCTGTCTGTCTCCCTCACGAGACCCAGGGCTGTGTGAGGGGAAACACAGAGCGCTGTAAATCCGTGTCTGGTACGACGCGGAGCAGGACTTCAACCCTCCATCTGCGCCTTACTCCCAATCAAGGGCTTTGCCTTTGTGTAAACACACTGCCCTGAGGTTCAGAGCTTACACACATCACACATATAAATGACCTACTATAGGATGATTACTCATTAATAACTCATTAACTACTCAGTTAGTACTAATACACTTAGTTTGTATTTGTTATACGCTCATAATTTTACATCAACTGACCAATGATGAGTGGCTTAATCAGTAATTTCTAATTAATTACTCATTAGATTCTAACAAGCATCGTCTATGTTTTATGATATAAATATATAAACACATTTAGTGTTGTTCAAAGCTTTGTCAAAATGTCCTTTTACAGATAATCAGCTGACCTAATATTACTCAATTACTCAGTTATTAGGGACTGTAATTAGTGCACAGTCAGGAAAAGTCTGTTATACATATTATATAACACATTTTATAGACATTTTATAATAGCTTTCTATATCAACTGCTCTATTATAGATTTATAATGTAGTAATTGCTGTTGCCGCTTGATAACCTTTTTTGAATTACTAAATCTGTTAGACACATTAGTCTCAGCATGTTTCAACAATAAAATATCACTTTACACACCGGCTGAACTGTTATAGGTTTATTCCACTGTGTTCTGTAATTAATTACTCTTCTATTATTTAAATAATATTGTTAAAATTAATACAATTTTTCATACCAGAGGGATTTTTTATGATTTTCACTGCTGTTTAACATCGGATGTTCCAGATTTATCTTTATACAACAGAGCAAATCTAATTGGAGTAACCTGTAATTATTTAATTATTACTCAGTATTTACTGCTACCTTTTGTTGAATAATCTTGATTTATTTGTACAGTTCTGTTAGAAATGTTATGACTTTCAGCGCTCCTCAGCATCGTAAAATCAATGTATACATCAGTGTAGTTATATTAGGTTTGTTACACAGTAATTGCTCATTAATTACTTGTCAATAACCTGCTCATTATTCGTTTTAAATAGAAATCTGCTTGATACATTTTCATGATGGTTTCCAGAGGCATATCATTTTTATTGATCTGTTGATCTACTCTAAATTAATTGCTCACTTTTATTATTGTGCTGCTATGTATTGTGATGCACAAAATTCCCTTTGACACGGAAGACACTGAATTCCAGGGCTGTTTACACATCACTGGGTGTCTGTAATCCCGTAAACATCAGCTATCAACAATATCTGATGTGAGATTGTGATGCCTTGTTATGGACTGATGTCATGTCCAAGGCACAGAAGATGAATGAATGAACTAATAATCTGATGTTTATAAATGATCCAGACATCCCTGTATGGGTTCTGACTACTGGGTTCATCTGGGTTCTGACTACTGAGCACTCTACTGCTGTTTAGTTCAGCACAGTAATTCAGGGTGTACACTTTTCATTAGCAAGACAATAAGGATACCAGAGGGTACTTCAATTCTGTTTGTAAAAAACAGGACATTTTGACTTTCAAATCTGACCACAGAACACACCATTTCAACCTGTGGCTTTGCTGTAAAATGCCACATGAAACTGTAAGTAGGTCTGTTTCTTAAAACCCACATGTACATTTTAGTTTAGTATTAGACAGTGCTATGCTAAAGCCTATGCATTAAACAAGCTCATTTTAACTGCTTTGGGAATCAAAGACAAGTTCTACCCCTTTCCACAAGTTACCACAGTGCCCTGGGGTCTTAATAGAACTTGTGAATGTGCTTTTTTCTAACTACCACAACGATAAAACACCAGAGTAGCCTTCTCTCCCTGTCCTGTCTAAACAGTACTGTTCAGAACGGATGATTACAGTACCTGTTCCTTTAAATGATAATGAGCCACTCACTGTTCACCCCCAACCTGAGTGCACAGCAGTGAGGAGCGAGGAGCAGTGTTGTTTCTCTATTTTGACTCAGTGCTCGTCTTTCTCCACACTGGTTACGTCTGTATTGCCCTGTTTAACCTATAGTCTTTGTGCTCTCACAACAATGGGGCTCCAGCAATGTGATTGGACAGAATCAGATGAGGAGGCGGGACAAGTCTGAAGTACGTGCTGCCTATGTTAGACGCAGCATCAGAAAATCTCATTTTTTCAGATGTTTCCTGACTTTCTGGCAGCTTCCTGAAACCTGACCGAGTGATCTTGTTTAACAGTGTGTGGGTTGGTGGGCACTAGATCCTCAAATTTATGTACACACGCATGGAACAATGAATTATTTCATAATGAGTCATCTTTAATAATCGTTTAGAAATAAACACAGAACATATCCAGAGCATGAGTAAATAGGTTTGTTCTTGACAAACTTATAATTGTAAAAATATTAGAATTTTTAAAGAAAGCAAGGTGCTTCCAAACTTTTGATGGCCAGGGCATGCATCAGATGGCCTGTTGGTTGCATTCTAACATGTTGTGTGTCATTTTCCCAGGGGACGTCCATGCTGTTTGTGCTGCTCTTGAGGATTTCAGCCACTGAACTGGAGGCAGAAGCACAGTTTGTCATCAGAGCTCCACCTGCTGTTTAGAATTCGTGTCGCAGGGTCCCATCTCGTCCCACTGCAATGGGCACCGTCCTGTCCCTGTCTCCGGGTCCGCGGAAACCTGGCTACTATGACGACCGGCCAGGCTCCCTCAGCCGCTACCCGAGTTTGAGCAGCCGCTCACTGAACTGCGCTCAGAAAGATCGAGGCGGCCTCAAGCGCGGACAGTCCATCTTCCTCCCTGCACTGACTTGGAAGCGTCTGGTTGCATCCACCAAGAAACGGGGCAGCTCCAGAAAGGCGTTTCCACCCCAGGGAGCAGTGGGAGCACCACTTAATAACAACAACAACATCTACCAGAACCAGAAGGAGCCTTCCGTCTTGCTTCTCAACCGAGAAAACGTGAAGAAATCCTTGTCATGCGCCAACCTGTCCAGCTACGAAGGCCCAGCAAGTCTAGGTCTCGGGATGGGGATAGGGATGGGGATGGGACATGGGCCTGCTTTGGTAAGCTATGGCAAGTCTCAGCAGCTTTCCTCCATCAAGAAGGTTCCTCACGGGACCTGTGCTGCTTCTCCAAAGCGAGTGATCGTCCAGGCGTCCACCAGCGAGCTTCTTCGCTGCCTGGGGGAGTTCCTATGTGGACGATGTTATCGACTGAAACATCTATCCCCTGCTGACCCAGTGCTATGGCTCCGAGCTGTGGATCGTTCTCTTCTTCTCCAAGGCTGGCAGGACCAGGCCTTCGTAACACCCGCAAATGTGGTCTTCGTCTACATGCTCTGTCGAGACGTGGTGGACGGTGAGCTCGTCTCGTCCGAGCATGAGCTCCAAGCAATTCTCCTGACCTGCCTCTACCTGTCCTACTCCTACATGGGCAACGAGATCTCTTACCCACTCAAGCCCTTCTTGGTGGAGGCAGCTAAAGAGGCATTTTGGGACCGTTGTCTGGCCATCATCAATGCCACGAGCTCCAAAATGCTCCGCATCAACGCAGACCCTCATTTCTTCACGCAGGTTTTTGCAGAGCTCAAGAGTGAAGGAGGTTGCGGCCCACAGGACTACGGCCGGCTGCTGGACCGGTGAGGGTTGGAGGAAGAGGAGAGAGAGACAGAATTAGAGAGGGAGGAAACTCTCAGCAACACATTTTTGCCAGCGTCTTCTGTGTCCTTGTCCTAGTCCTTGACCTGAAAAATCAGTATCGCTTAATACCTCAGTGGTGTAAAGATCTGTAGAGCCACTTTGGAATCGTTCAATCACTGTCTGGTCTTCTCGGGCACTTGACCCATTTTCAAGCAGTGGACATTTATTGAAAATACTGGACATTAGATCTAGAATTTGTCAAGAAAAAAAAAACGTGCCTTTGAAAACAAAGTACATTGAAGACTCTTGAACAGTTGGGTTTGGACAAGTGACATTGGAATGGATCCTATGTCAGACACAAGTTTGGAGAGTAAAACAAGACATCATAAGCTTGCGCTCTGAGCCTATTTATGTCTCAAACTCTGCCCAAGACTGAGGCACAGAATTGGAATGGTACAAACCTGACATTACTTGAACGGTGGGTAGCCTGCAAAACTTCTACATCTACCACGTTATGGCAGAAATGCTAGATTAGTTCTCTGGTCCTGTGGCCAGACTGGACTGTCTCTCTAAACATGGAGCTGATTTCCAGGACCGTTTCATGCTGAATGAGGTTTCCGGTGGTTTTTACCAAGCCGAGGGAAGCAGAAACAAAAGGATTTAACCCTAACACAAGAAGGAACACAACTATTGAAAACCATTTGCTAAACTCTAGCGACAAGAGTAACATCCTGTATCCCATTATCCTCACTGTCCAAGGAAAACACATACCTCCAAAATTGTAACCTTACAGGAGAAGGAAAAACCTTCTTAAGTGGATGTCAATTTTATTCCAAGTAAATTAGGAGCATTTCTATTGGTCCATTCATTATGAAATTTTCACACGATATAAAGGATAAGTGTTTTCATTGGACAGTGATGATATGACTTATGCCCATGATGTAAACTTGAGACTTAGGTTAAGGTTCGCTTCACTGAGCGGTTTAGTAATCAAACTAGTTTAAGGAAGCATTTCATTAGCGTAGAGCTGTGCCGAAGGGGTGGGCGATATCTCTGAAAAATCAGGCATCAGGATATTAGATTTTCCTAAGATCTGACCAACAACTCAGATGCGGGTGACTCTCCGGTGCAACACTGTAGAGTCGCTCGCACACAGCTCCAGAGTCATGGGCTCCTGGGTTCCTTCATCATCTCGCGTCACTGACTGTGAGGAGCTTAGTGCGTTCTCCCCTATGACTGGGTGAGTGTGTGAAGCTATGTCCAGGGTGTGTTGCCTTGCACCCTGTGATTCTGAGAAGGGTCTGAACACATAACAACCCTGATCAGGATGAAGTGATAACAGAAGGTGAATGGATTAACGAATGAATGGATTTACAAACAATTCATAAACAGTGCAGCACCAAATCTAGTTCATTTTCTCTAATTTCAACCAGTATCCACCGTACAAAGAGAAGTGGGATTGTGCAATGTATCACAAAACGGTAAATATCGCCCACCCTATTGTGCACTTTTATCCTGTAAACTAATCTAATCTGCTTTAGTAGAGGTTTCCCTCTGTCTAATAGAACATCCAAGTGGAAGCAGTGTGTGTGTGTGTGTGTGTGTGTCCAAGGCGGTCATCAGCTGTTGGTCACTGCTTTGTCCTTACTTTGTTACATGAACCCAGCATTAGGTTCCTGCTGCTGTGGCATTAATGAGATTAACAGATTAACAGACCCCCCACTCCCCGCACACACACACACCGGGCTAATCCACACTGCTTGTGTTTGTGTCCTCTCTGGCTCACGCGTGTGCTCTCGTCTATAAGGTAAAGACCTGAGCTGAGGTCACTTTTTTTGTGGTAGTACCACCACAGCAGGTAGGGGTTCTGTTCCCCGCTCAGGTACCTGTTCTTCGGCAAGATCCCTAACACTGCGTTAGCCTGCACCTGTCACGTTGTAAGTTGCTCTGGTTAACAGTGTCTGCCAAAGGCCATAGACGTATGTAATACAGTGTATGCAGCAGGGAGGGGTTCTGTTCCCTGCTCAGGGAGTTGTCCTTTACACAACATGTATAGGACCACTGTTGGGTTCTAAAGTTCTAGATAAAGTTCTAGACCACTGTTGGGTTCTAAAGTTCTAGTGTCACTGTCACACAGCTCCAGGGTCTCTGGTTCCTGTGTGCTTTCCATTGGTGTGTTATCTCCTGTGACTGGGTGAGTGTGTGAGTGACTGAGTGAGTGTGTGAAACTCTGATGGACTAGTACTCAGTCCAGAGTGGCAATCTGCCTTAAACTCAGTGATTCTGTGTAGGTTCTAGACACATATTGACCCTGATCAGGATGATGTGGTTACAGATGAATGAATGAATGAATGAATATATAAATGAATGAGAAGCTAAATAAAATCTTAAGATAAAATGAACCCAACTCCAAAAATGAACAAATTCTTTAGTGGTTTTAATGTTCCTCTGACATTTTGAAAAGATTCTAGACTTTGTTATTTACACTGGGGTCCCATATGTGGTTTTGCACTTGAAAATGTGTAAGCACAGATGAGCCCCTGAGCCAGCGGGGGCTCTGTGTGTATGTGTGTGTGTGGGTGTGTGTTCACACTTGGGAAGAGTGCAAACTGTGCATGCAACACTCCGTTTACAGTGTGTTTATTTCCACACAGTTTATTTCACTTTCCAATTCCCAAAAAGCCCTTGTTTTAAAGCAGCTGAAAGTGAAAATGACTGAAAACTAAGGGGTAAAGTAGGCCTTCAGACTTTAAAGACCTCCCTCGTCTGTGTGGCCTGGGGTCAGTGAGGGGAGATTAGTTTTAAACACGGCTCTTTGGAAAGTAATCAGACACAGACATGAGTCTATAACACATCTATAATGGATTATGGATGTAACATGCAGGCTCGGTCACTCACAGACACACACACACTACCAGGACATGGGGCCATACACACTGAATGAATGGACCAATGGAAATCATTCAATGTGTGATAAATATATTAAAATTTAAAGGGGAACTAAGACCATATTAAAAGATTTAACTATCTTCATGTCCTCATCTGAAAAGATGGCTAATCATCCGTTATTGTGGGAGAGCAGTAGTCCAGTGAGTTTTCCTGGTTTAAATGTGCGGAAAACCCACTTCTGATGATGTATTCTGAAGGTGGAAGCACATTTCTTCAGCGCTGTGTGGCAGGATGTTTGTTGGCTTTACAAACAGTGACATGGCTCCACACAGTATAAGGGTGTCCCTCTTTTGACCCTTGCTCATACTCAAAACAGATATATTCAAGTCCAAAATTTCCTGTGATAAAGGTTTCCCATATCAAGTCTAGACACTGTGTCCTGAAAGTGTAGGAAATACAAAAACCCTCTCCCTGCGGTGTGTGTGGAAGTGTGGGGTCATTTGTAGTCGTCCAGTTGCGGGTCAGACGGAGCGGTCGAGACGCCATTTGGCAGGACAGGAAGAGGCTAATCTCTCTGTGTGCCTGAGTGCTTCTTAAGGCGACCTGTTTTTACTCATAAACTGTGTATTAAAAAATACAGCTCAAAACAGACACACATACACATTATACATATTTACACACAAACGCCACCTTAAAACCGCACCAAATTACAAAACCAGCAGAGATTACAAAACACACGTGGGCATCCAGACATCTTCCACTCTCTCTCTCTCTCTCACACACACACACACACACAGAGAGAGAGCAGTAATCCTTTAATCCTCTCCTGCCCAATCGTGCAGAGATGAAAACGCAGCACTAACAAGATGCCATTCAGATCAGAAGAGATTTTTGCTGCTTGTTGATTTATTTATTTATTTATTTTCACACTCTCTCTGCTCTCGCATATGTGTGTGTGTGTGTGTCTGTGCATGTGCTGGAATGGGCACACGGCCTGTCTTCGATTAGCTGCCCGCTGGTGTAATTGTTATATAATGGGAACATGAAAAAGCAACGCTTAACAGTCAAAGAGCAGCTGGCTGCGAAATGAATGAGCAAAGTTCAGGTCCTCTTTCCTGAAAATTGTGGTGATACCAGAGATTTGAAGCGATTACCGAACGTGCATCAGCGCAGAGAGCAGCCAACTTCCTTCCAGGCTACAGTCCTCTTCTTTTGGGTTTTAGAGGCGTAGCACATACACTGACAGTCAAACCTTTGCAGAAACCAAGCTTTTCTTACCGTTTTTGATGAGATTGGATGCTGATGACTGTCTAAAGATCACAAATACGGTCCCAGGGGCTGCCACAGTCATCGGTGAGTCCAGAGTTCCAGAGAATCTTGGAAATGGACCCCTCTTTTTCTCTGGGTGGACAATATGGCCCTCTGTTACATTAACCACTCAGGACACAGGCATCTCTTATCTATCAAAATACGGCTTAGAGACCCTGTTTTGGTTCATGAAGAGGTAATAGAGCTTCACATGTTTAGAGGGGAGGTTGTGCTGCTTTCACTTCCAGTGAATGAATGAAGTTGCCATTAAAAAAGGGGATGGAGTGGGGGATGGGGTGTTAATAAGAAGCAATATTAATTACCAGTGTGTCCCCAAAGTTTTGACCTCCAGTGGATTTTCCAGAGTAGACAGCAGACATGTGGAGGATGTGGTATACGCCTCCAGGATAAGGGTGAGGAGGCCAGAGAGGGGCTTTAGCGATGACTCAGACATTAGCATGCTTCAGGTCTTCTTTAGCATCCACTTTTGTGACCACAGGCTTCTGCTGCTGTGCGAGTTGGTGTGTGTTTGGCTTGGCCATGACCCTCTTTCTGCATCTCTCTCTCTCTCATGCACAAACACAGCACCCTTTGTTTCTAGGCTGCTTCACTTGATTCAATATCCCCTTATTGTTTGTTTAGAGCCCTGACAGGGTGCTGGTTGTCCCTGGTCTTGGCTGGTGTTTGAGGGCTCTATAAGGCCTGTGTAGTGCCGTTATAGCGCACTGAGGATGATCAGCAGTGAGACACAAGCCTTTGCCTCCACTTGGAATTTGGTGTCTGCTTCTGCCCTCAGACGCTGGCCTTTCTCTGCTATTTAAACGATTTATCCTCTGTTTCTCTCACATCGTGTACAGTAGCTGTGCTAATGTCAACAGATAATATATGTCACTCATGTTTACATTTACATTGGTGGTCTTTGGCAGACACGTTTATCTAGAGGCTAATGCAACATTAGGGGTCTTGCTCATGCACTCTTTGTGGTAGAGTGTAGTTTTCCTACCCAAGTTGGGAATCGAACCCTGATCTGCCATGTTAAGGTCAGCTGTGCTATCAATTTTGCTAAACCAAACACAAAGCTGTATTAAAAGCACGGCTGTTCTAACCTAGCATTAATGCTAATGCTAATGGACTGTTAAGACCCACAAAACTTCCACAAAAGGGTGGAAAAGTCATTGTTAGTTTGTTCATCTGTTGCTTCCCTTCCACTTCTGATTGTTTCCATTGCCCCAAGCTCTGTTCTTTCCCCACTTCCAAACTATTTAGCATTTCTATAACATAGCACATGGAAGCTAGCTCTAGAGCGTGGGTTGTCATTATCTCACAAGCAGGGAATACCTCATTTATGGTTCATTTATGTTTTGGTGTTTCTTGTGTCAAGAGCATGGCTAGTCCCAACTAGCAGTAATGCTAACCCTAAAGATCAGGGTGTAGGTCAGTTTTGCAGAGCTAAAATTATTTGGCTTATTTAGCATATTTTTGCCTCAGAAGTGCTAACGCTAATGCTAACAGACAGTTAAATCTGGGCATAGGTCAACCATAGGTCCAAATCTTTAATAGAAACTTAATATATGGATAATTTATTGTTATTAATGAACCATATTTTTGTCAAGAAATGCTATGTTCTTGGTAAACGCATACATGTAGCAGGATGTTAGCAATCCACCACTCTCTTTAAAGGACGATTGCCTCTGTTGCCAACCAATCAAACATCAGGATTTTAAACTTTCCTGTCAGAAACGCTGGGAAAATGCCTATCAAACTTCAGCTTAATGGAACCAGAGACTTATTCAGAAGCTATGGAATATACTTCTGGATTAAAGACCACATAATAAAAGCCTTCAGCCAATGAAGAGTTCATCTAAAGCCAGAACGGACTTCTGAGAAGGCTTTTTGATTAACCTGAGGATGTCTGCTGCAGACCACATCTGGCTCTGGCCTCTGATAGAGACTCAGGACTTGAGTGTTCAAGTGTGTGAACTCGACTCGAGGTGCCGTTACTCTATGAGTTGTGGTTCCAAGGGTTTGTCAATGTTTTCAATGCTGCTATATAAATATATGAATAGAGTAGCTATGTAGAATCTGCTGCTCAGCAGATTAAAGACTAGATCAATGTAAATATGTTGCTGTGGAACAAAAAAAAAGGTCTAAATATGATTAAAGGTATGTAAGTATGTAAATCATGTTGCTACAGTGATGGTGGTATGCATGCCGGCTTCCTCAATAGTTCCTCAATTCTTTGTCGATATTTTTTATATGTAATTCAGATTGAACTTTAATGTATGTTTTATTTTGTTAACTTATATAAAATATCAATATTAGTTCCTCCCCAGTTCTCTAAGAGGACTGCCAGCAGTATTAGTCAATGTCCAGTACAGACTTCTCAGGTCAGCTTCAGGACGCTTCATCTCTCACTGACTAATTTTGTCCAAAAGACGGAGCGGTGGCAACTCAAAAGAAGGAAGTCTCTGCTTGAAAAGGAACTACCCTTAATCGGCTCACTTCCTTCGTTTTGAAATAGGGGGCTCGTTAGAAAACGCACGCACACTTTCATAAACACTGAAATAATGTGAAGCATTGACTTTACTCGATTAAAATGTGAACATGAATAAAATAAATTACAGAAATCTTCTGCATCATTTGCTTTGTTTGTGTTGTTAATTGTGCAGGTTTACGGTGACGTCTGGGGTGAGTGTGGGTGGAAATGTAGACGTATTAAGGTGGGACCAACTGAAAAGTGAACTTTCTGAATCAATTAAAAAAATTATATATATATATATAAGCCCTATCAATTTGAGATAAGATGATTGGTAAGATTGGTAATGAAACTTCACTTATCTCTGAGCATGAGTTTCAGTCCTCCAGCTTGAGAGCCTTGTTTGATGATGGGGGCCTAGATACTGGAAGGATACAGGCCGAAATGGAGTTTAAAAATAATATGTCCAGTGAAAGACAAATGAACAGAACAGTTGTCAATGAAGTAAAATGCTGTTACAATACAATACAATATTTTCTGAAGAAATACAGCTTGGGTGCTAACACAGGCTACATGCTACAGCCTGCTCTAAAGGGTGAAGTTGTACACATTCAACTAAAAGACCATTCCCAGGATTGTACACAAAGTATACTAAATATAGTTTACACTTTGTAGAAATACATTTAACTTTGTGACATGTTCCCAATGTGAAAAATCAAACCTTAACCCTCCAGAAAGTCAGGGCAGAGCTAATAGAGCTTGAAATGCAACAGTTTATGAAAACAGTGCCCCCAGAGGACAGGAGCTTGATTATTCATTCAATCATTCATTCATTCATTGTCTGTAAGCGCTTATCTAGTTCAGGGTCGCGGTAGGTCCAGAGCCTACTCAGAATCACTGGGTGCAAGGTAGGAACACACCCATGAGGTGCCGCTAGTCCTTCACAGAAGAGAGTCCTTCACACACCACACTGCTCACAGACAGTCACCCGGAGGAAACCCACGCAGGCACAGGGAGAACACACCACACTCCTCACAGACAGTCACCTGGAGGAAACCCACACAGACACAGGGAGAACACACCACACTCCTCACAGACAGTCACCCGGAGGAAACCCACGCAGACACAGGGAGAACACACCACACTCCTCACAGACAGTCACCCGGAGGAAACCCACACAGACACAGGGAGAACACACCACACTTCTCACAGACAGTCACCCGGAGGAAACCCACGCAGACACAGGGAGAACACACCACACTCCTCACAGTCACCCGGAGGTAACCCATGCAGGCACAGGGAGAACACACCACACTCCTCACAGTCACCCAGAGGAAACCCACGCAGACACAGGGAGAACACACCATACTCCTCACAGACAGTCCTCACAGAGTAGGACATGAACTCACAACCTCCAGGAGCTGTGTGACTGTGACGCTACGCTAAGTTCACTTCCCAGGGAAACCTCAGCCGTCCAAGGCCCGGGGTCCAAGAACCTTACTCTCTCCACTGATAACAATGATAGCTACTGTAGGTGTCTGATAGCTAAGAGAACAGAATGGACGATAAGTGTTCTCCAAGTATGTTGAGTCCCAATGGCATGTTAGTAACAGTTAGAAAAGAAGTAAATGTTTTCACGTATCCCAGAAGAAACATGCTCTTCATTCCTCCTCCCATTGTCATGTGACATGGTGAGACACTGCCAAAATTGGCGAGAAATATTGGTAAGCAAAACGCTACTGTTTCTCAGTGCACAGAGGACAAACACAGCACTGGCCTGGTTTAAAATGAGCTACCATGAATGGAAATGACTGACAGATCAGTACAACTGCAGCCTCAGAAGAAGTGATGGACTGAATGAGGAGACAGAAGCTCAGTCAGAATGACAGAACAACTTAAACACACACACACAGTGTAAACCACTGTTTCTATCTGAGGAACACACTTGCTGAAAACAACATCCTGCTGCCTGCGTGACTTATGAATATTGCACATACACACACACTCACACACACTCACGGACTGCTGTGGTGTATTTGTTTGATAAGTTTCTCACTTAGCTTCTGTTCAGCTCTGTGAAAGCGACTGTGGCTCATACACTGTACAACACAGACATCCACTGAAACAAGACGAGGCAAGCATTATTTTGACCGAAGACCATCAGCCGCAGAGTGTTATAGAAGTGCAACATATTTTTCAGTAACACAGAGGAGTCATTCATGTGGGTCTGAAATACACCTTCTTCTTGTCAGAGGTCCTTGAGGGTGATAAAAAGTAGCATATGTTGCATGCAACATTTCATGTGACCTGCCTAATAAAGGACACAAGGCCGTTGAGTCTGAAAATGTCCACCATGGACTTGAACGCACAGGGAGGAAGAATGCGATCATTTGCAGGTCATTCAAAATGGCTGAGCCCAGAATGGAAGGCAGTGAACTTGATGATGCCTTGCTGCTAATGTTGTCTCATGAGTCAGCGCCTAAGGCGGCGTTATCACATGGAGGAATCTGCAACAGAATCATGCTTTGGAAGCAGATATACATCACAGCATTGCCAGCATGCAGATATGTTAATGTAAATTAGCAGAATTATTACTACTTCAGGAAGTAACAGTGTGAAATAAGTGCCATATCTAGATGCAAATATATAAATATATGAAGACTGTACAGGGTTAAAACTTGAAGGTGAAATATGTCAACTGGCTTTTATTGCTGTGACTATATCAGCTGAATTCCAGATTTCTCCCTACACCCTTTGTAGTGCATAGTGTAGGTCATAAAATAAGGGTCTTCTTTACTCACGTAGTTTGTTGTACGCTGAATTATAATCAGCCATAAGCCTTACATTTCTGGTCAAAATAGTGCCCCCTGTGAAGGGTATATGACCCAATTTGGGACAGATCTCAAGCCTATTCTCCACTGCTGTTTTGCCCTGCTGTTGACTGAGGCAACAGCCATAAGCACATGCGTACAGGCAATAAGACACAAGAAATCCAATCTGGTCATCTGCTCACGATCTGGATATGTGTCTGATCTCTGATCACATATGAAAGCGACTTAAATCTGATTGGACATGTTTCCGAAAAACAGATTTGAGGCACTGCAGACTGGTAACGTGAATGCAGTCTTAACTGTATTTGTACAGAATCTTAGAAGGGTCCATCACCATGATGCTGCATCTGTCATCTTCCTCTGATGAGTGCTACTGACCTTGATGCACAGAATTATGGGAATTGTAAATCAGCGAAGGATACAGACTCCCATCTCTCAAGAATAAAAGGTACAGTAAAGGTACATTACTGTTCATTAAAGGCTCAAACTGTGTAAATGTACCTTTAAACAAACAGCAGTCTAGTCCTGTTCCCTAAGGGTACAGTACATTCTTTTCTCCAGAAGGAGAGATGAATCTTTGTAACCTTTCATTACAGAATTGTGTAAAATAAAAGTCCTGGAGATGAAACGGGGCGTATTAAATCAACACAATTTTAAAATGTACTGTTTTAATAGAAAAAATAGAATGGCAGAAGACTTTTGGACCTACAGTGTGTATTGCTCTTGTAACTCATTGTGTTTTTGTCTGTTACACTTCAGTAATTTCCAGTTCATTTAAGGCACAAACAGCAAAGGGCAGAACAAGGCTTTAATGAGTGCGTCCAGTCCCAGCTGTGGTGATTGTTTCTGTCTGAAAGAGCCTTCTCTGCTGCCCCTCCTCAGCATGTGGGAGATACACACTGCCATTGTGCTCCTGCACACACACACACTCACTCACACACAGGGCTGCTGCTGTAAATCTACTGGATGTAACTCCGCCCCCATGGACTTGCAGGATGCTGCAGATGGCCCTTTGGTTTTGATGTGTTCTGAAGCTCAGCACGTCGCTCGGAGATGAACGCCCACTTGTTCTCAGTGCCCTCTAAAGACTTTAGGGAGTTGAAATACAATCTGCCACAGTGTGAAGTGGGGGAATTGACCATCGTCGGATCTGTTGGTGGGGGTGGGTTAGACATCAGCTGGTATTATTTTGGGTTGGTCAGTTTGGGCTAACATACACAGTGTGGCCTAAGTCATTTATGAATGAAGGGTATTAACAGGGGGATACCTCCCACGACACCACTCTCTGTTTACTGTGGTGACAGCTTGTCTTGGACAATTGCTGTACAGATTTGATTGTACCCACAAAAGCATCAGTGAGGTCAGATACAGATGTTGGACGATTAGTTCTGGATCACAAATGTCACTCTGACATTCCAGACCTGCTACACAGGAGCTAAAGCTCACAATATCCAGCACCATGTGTGGGTTACAGCAGGTGGTGCAGCAGGTTAGTGTCGCAGTCACAGCTCCAGGGACCTTTGGAGGTTGTGGGTTCGAGTCCCGCTCCGGGTGACTGTCTGTGAGGAGTGTGGTGTGTCCTCCCTGTGTCCGCGTGGGTTTCCTCCGGGTGACTGTCTGTGAGGAGTGTGGTGTGTTCTCTCTGTGTCTGCGTGGGTTTCCTCCGGGTGACTGTCTGTGAGGAGTGTGGTGTGTTCTCTCTGTGTCTGCGTGGGTTTCCTCCGGGTGACTGTCTGTGAGGAGTGTGCTGTGTTCTCTCTGTGTCTGCGTGGGTTTCCTCCGGGTGACTGTCTGTGAGGAGTGTGGTGTGTTCTCTCTGTGTCTGCGTAGGTTTCCTCCGGGTGACTGTCTGTGAGGAGTGTGGTGTGTTCTCTCTGTGTCTGCATGGGTTTCCTCCGTGTGACTGTCTGTGAGGAGTGTGGTGTGTTCTCTCTGTGTCTGCGTGGGTTTCCTCCGGGTGACTGTCTGTGAGGAGTGTGCTGTGTTCTCTCTGTGTCTGCGTGGGTTTCCTCCGGGTGACTGTCTGTGAGGGGTGTGGTGTTTTCTCCCTGTGTCTGCGTGGGTTTCCTCCGGGTGACTGTCTGTGAGGAGTGTGGTGTGTTCTCTCTGTGTCTGCATGGGTTTCCTCCGGGTGACTGTCTGTGAGGAGTGTGGTGTTTTTCTCTCTGTGTCTGCAGGGGTTTTTTCCGGGTGCGCCTGTTTCCTCCCACAGTCCAAAAACACACATTGGTAGGTGGATTGGCGACTCCAAGTGTGAGTGAATGTGTGTGTGTGTGTCACCCTGTGAAGGACTGCCACTACCCTCTCCACGGTGTGTTCCTGCCTTGCGCCCAGTGATTCCGGGTAGGCTCCGGACCTACTGCGACCCTGAACTGGATAAGGGCTTACAGACAATGAATAACTGAACGAATGATTGTGTGGGTTAAAGAGTTATATTACTCCCCAGCACTGGTCTGTAGAGCAATCGAACTGTGTTCTCCCAAGTGACGGAGCTTCATTATTAATGTATTACTTTATGTATTATTAATATATTTAATAATGTTTTTTTTTTATATTAAGCTGTTTCCCAGAAGAACAGAAGCAGAGAAAGACACACTGTTTATCATTTGCTGAGAGTAATATTGTTGTCTAAATCTCTACCCTAAGTGTGTAGTGGTGTTTGTCCACGTCGGCCCCCTGGAGTGGCCTTACCCTTGTCAGTGTGCATTAGTTTTAGCACGGACCACCTTAACCAGCGGGGGGTTTTAACAACAACAGGCAACGATGCAGATAAAAACAAAGACAGCACTTTATTTACGCTGAAGACAGATGGATATAAAAGCCCTCGACGCACAGAGAGAGAGAGAGAGAGAGAGAGAGAGAGAGAGAGAGAGAGAGAGAGAGAGAGAGAGAATAACTGTCCTTCTTCCTCTTCTAATGTGAAACAGCAAACCACAGAGCAGTGAAAGCAGAAACGACCAGATCAACAACACTGTACAACACTGAACACACGGGCAGATATTTATCACCAGAAATAAATACATATCTTACAACGTGTTTGTTCTTCATCTTTTCATCTACATTTATTCCCAGAGAGACATTGGGAGGCTGAAGTCTACACAGTGGTAAAGACCTGTAGGGGATGATATCGGAGAACTGCTGTTCTAAATAAGAGTAGCTTTTGAGTTGACGTGAAGTTATAGAAATCTGACTAATGGCCCTATAACTACTGGTTGCTTTACCATTATATAGCCCATCCCACCCTGGAAATGTAGCTGCTGATGTTGCAAAACCCTGCCTTGAACGGGAACAGCAAGCTTTGGAATCCAAAACACTGGTGGCTATAACGCTAAGCGGTGTTTACTCATGGTGTATTGGGGTGTTGTTGTTGTTGTTGTTGTTTGGGACTGAACACAGCTCCGTCATCAGTTCAGACAGATCAGTAGAGTTTGTTCCTTCCTTGTTGCAGCGTCCAGCTCTCGCTGGATTCTTTCGTCGGCCACCGATCCAAGGAGCGTTTGAACCTCTTCAAAAGACCACGGCGTCATTTTACGAGCTGCCGTCGTGAGTCGGATAAAAACAAACGTGATCTCTGCTGCAGCTGGAGATTTTACAGATGGAGAGTTGGTGCTGGATGTCTGCATTTTGTTGTGATTAATAACGCTCACTGGCCATTTAGAGCTCTGCAAGGTTTACACGTCACTGTTCAGTCCCTACTCATTTTGCTTGGAACCGTGAGGGAGCAGGAACTAAAAAAGAACCCAGTTCCACGTTCCAGGGACCAGATTTGCCTAATGGAAAAGCAAAATGATGAGTAGAGCAGAGGTGGAAATGTGCCATTGTGCAAATTGTGTATTAAAAACATTTGTGCATGTTAATGTGAATTTCTGGCAACCCTTAAAACTTCCCCTAAACCTAAACCTGACCCTAAACCTAAACTTAATTGCAAACCTAACTCTAAGCTCCAAAACATTAGAAACATTAGTCTTGTGTTGATAGTGTCGATAGTACTCAGCGTTTCACAACAAACCTTACCCACTCTCTAAGACTGTTCCTTTAGATCCTAATCTTAAAAAATAATGGTGAAATTGTAAAAAGTGTCTGGACTTCCCCTTTAAGAAGATGCCCTCTGGGTCGTATGGGTCATGAGGTCCATAGAGTTCAGATTGCTCCTGAATGAACATTGTCCTTCTGCTGAGGCCAATAAACAGAGGAGACTAGGAGGTGGACATGTGGTCTTGGGACAGTTCAGTGACCAAGGTCAGGGCTTCTGGCCACTGATGGGGTGAAAGGGTGAGTAGAGGAGAAGGAGGAGGAGGGTGTTAAAGAAGAAATTAAAGGGTTAAAAGTGAAATTAAGGTGGTGGGGCGGTTGGGGGGAGGGAGCTGTGTGCAGATGGTGGGGCAGTCATCCTTAAATCAACTCTCTCTCTCTCTCTCTCTCTCTCTCTCTCTCTCTCTCGTCTTTTCTCCGAAGGACACAAATCACAGGCAGTGTCTCTGTGCTCTTCTTTGTTGTTAATGTTGGGCAGGGGCAGAAGGGCAAATGGGGGCAACCTGACACTGAATGAGGTTTAATTTCATTTACAGCACACACGTTCCCTCTGTCCCTCTCTCTGTTTGACCGCTGGTTGGCTCTTTAATGACACAGAAGAGTCAAGACCTCAGTTGTACGTCTGTTCTGAAGGATGGTGCTGTTTGTTCAGTACAGTGTCCCTGTCATTTCAGCCAGGCATTGGGATCCACTCAAACCACAGGGACAGCGCCCCCTGTTGGAAACCCCAGTGCCACATCAGGCTGCTATCCAAGCTTTCCTAGAAGGATGTAAGCCATCTAAGGACTGGGCTGACCCAAACCTGTTTCCCTTCAGTGGATCCAAGATCATAAAATATCCCTGGGCATTCCCTGGAAAGACTCAGGGTGTGACCTCAGGGTCCGGCTAATTTCCTTCTTCAATAAACCAGTTCAGGCATTCCCTTTTATCTCCGTATTGTACAGTGTCTGTGGTCATATCGTCCTATCAATCTATTTTGACCACTAACTGACCATATAATCACATGCTGAAAAGAACATTCATCTCTGCGATTCAGAAATCCAGACCAGACCCACAAATCCTGATGTGGACATGATGCCCACTGCAGAAAGATGCAAGGCTTAAGCTGTTTATTATCAGATGTAAATGTCAGTGATAGATATAAAGCTAAACACAGAGAGGAGAGAAGAAGGGTAGAGTGGGATGCTTTTGGCTCATGTGCTCTAAGAGCAGATGGAACATACATTGTCCTGTTTGACAGTAACTTACCCAGCAGCACTGAGGTCAGAGCCTGGAGGAGCTCAGAAGACAGCAACGAGTTACGCAACCCAACCTACATCAGCTATAGCAGGGTTATGTCATACAGCACAACATAAAAACACACTTGAAATGAACTTTCGCTGGCCAGTTTATCAGAAACACCTCTTATATAGTAACACCTTAGAAAAGCTAATAAACTAATAAACTAGCTAAACTAATTAGCTAATAAACTGGCCAGTGCCTGGATAAGCAAGATAGGTGTTTCTAATAAACTGACCTGTGAGTGGAGCCGCAAAGTAGCTCCAAAGAAGGGTTTTCTAATAAAATGGCCAGTGGGATGAGTTCTAGAGTAGTTGTTTCTAATAAAGTGGCCAGTAAATATGTGCACATGGTAGGTGTTTCTAATAAAGTGGCCAGTAAATATGTGCACATGGTAGGTGTTTCCAATAAAGTGACCAGTAAATATGTGCACATGGTAGGTGTTTCTAATAAAGTGGCCAGTAAATATGTGCACATGGTAGGTGTTTCTAATAAAGTGGCCAGTAAATATGTGCACATGGTATGTGTTTCCAATAAAGTGGCCAGTAAATATGTGCATATGGTAGGTGTTTCTAATAAAGTGGCCAGTAAACATGCGCACATGGTAGGTGTTTCTAATAAAGTGGCCAGTAAATATGTGCACTTGATAAGTGTTTCCAATAAAGTGTCCAGTAAACATGCACACATGGTAGGTGTTTCCAATAAAGTGGCCAGTAAACATGCGCACATGGTAGGTGTTTCCAATAAAGTGGCCAGTAAACATGCGCACATGGTAGGTGTTTCCAATAAAATGGCCAGTAATTGTGCACATGGTAGGTGTTTCCAATAAAGTGGCCAGTAAACATGCGCACATGGTAGGTGTTTCTAATAAAGTGGCCAGTAAACATGCGCACATGGTAGGTGTTTCCAATAAAATGGCCAGTAATTGTGCACATGGTAGGTGTTTCCAATAAAGTGGCCAGTAAACATGCGCACATGGTAGGTGTTTCCAATAAAGTGGCCAGTAAATGTGTGCACTTGATAAGTGTTTCTAATAAAGTGTCCAGTAAACAGGCACACATGGTAAGTATTTCCAATAAAATGGCCAGTAATTGTGCACATGGTAGGTATTTCCAATAAAGCGGCCAGTGTGTGTACAGCCTGAATCAGCAGACTGAGGGCCAGATTGATGAAGTAATCGAGGGTCCGTTGGCTTCCCTGTAAATCTGAGTGTACTGGACTAAGCTGCTGAGTGTGTGTGAGTTTTTCGTCGTTTCCTGATTAGCCAACAGCCTCCACTCCGCCGCAGCTGCATTGCAATCTCCCTCACATTGCACTAATCTGCTACATGTGACCTGTCCGGCTGCTGGCCCTGAGCTACACTGCTCAGACACTGTGGCTCTGACACATTCAGCACACTGTGTGTCCAGCGGGGACTGAAGCCTCTGACGCACAGCGACACACCGAGGGGTTTCCAAGCCTCTGATTGGCCGGATTTAATTTCATTTGAATTCCTGTTGCATCACTCGCCACCATTCAAACAAAACAAGTGGACTGTGATACTGTTTGTATTGTTTTGGCTCAGGAGCTCAGCACATTGCACTGGAATTGAGACAAGGGCCATAAGGATAAAGCACAGTGTGTTCATTGTTAAAGAGTCCATGACATTTTTATATTTACTGATTTTTTTATATATTTATTTATTTTTTTGACGTTTTGCATGTACTAAAATATCTGCTACTGGAATACAGTGTTCATTGGACTGTGCTGGCTGCAACCTCAGTGACTGATGTGTTTACATGTCCTATAGCATCTGTGTCTTGTGTCCGGGGGCCAGCTCTCTCAATGACCAGGTAACATGGGCATACACTCTACATCATAAAATAAGATGTCCTGTATTCAAAGTGTGAGAAACTTGTGTAAAGCCTGGTAGACTTCCAGTATGTTCAGGTTTACGAGCTACTACAATTTAACCAGTTGCACCAATTAACATTTTCATATTGAGTATGAATCAGTTTTTATGAGTAAATATTTACACATTCCCTACAGTAGGATCTGCACGGTTTTAAATATGTTTTAAAAAAAAGTTGTAAGCAATTTTAAAAATAAGGAATGGTCATTATTATTCATTCATTCATTCATTCATTGTCTGTAACCCTTATGCAGTTCAGGGTCGCGGTGGGTCCAGAGCCTACCTGGAATCATTTGGAGGAAAGCAGGAACACACCCTGGAGGGGGCGCCAGTCCTTCACAGGGCAACACAGACACATTCACACCTACGAACACTTTTGAGTCGCCAATCCACCTACCAACATGTGTTTGTGGACCGTGGGAGGAAACCGGAGCACCCGGAGGAAACACACGCAGACACAGGGAAAACACACCACACTCCTCACAGACAGTCACCCGGAGGAAACCCACGCAGACACAGGGAGAACACACCACACTCCTCACAGACAGTCACCCGGAGGAAACCCACGCAGACACAGGGAGAACACACCACACTCCTCACAGACAGTCACCCGGAGGAAACCCACGCAGACACAGAGAGAACACACCACACTCCTCACAGACAGTCACCTGGAGGAAACCCACGCAGACACAGGGAGAACACACCACACTCCTCACAGACAGTCACCCGGAGGAAACCTACGCAGACACAGAAAGAACACACCACACTCGAACCCACAACCTCCACGTCCCTGGAGCTGTGACTGAGACACTACCGGCTGCACCACTGTGCTGCTCCTCAACATTATCATGTTTATTTAAAACAAAAACAAAAAAGTGTGGAATGTTGATTTTCCTTCTGTTGTTGTTTGGTTTCGTCAAAATTAGAAGTAATAGGTTTGTTTATTAACTAAATAAAAAGGGTAGGCACAATAAGCGAGTGCTTCAGCCCACACCTTTTTTGGTTGGTATCTGTTTTTGTTTTGATTGTCGTGTCTATTCATTTAATACCTGTTACATCTTTATCGTTTTGAAACTGAAATAAACACTAAACTAACTAGGCTCTGCCAAAAAACATCACTTTAAATGAAGGAACATGTTTCACACTTGCGCTCTCTCTCTCTCTCTCTCTCTCTCTCTATTCATTGACTCACAGGTGCATGTGTGAGCAGTGGAAAGCTCTCTCAAAGTCAAATAGTGATTTCTTTAACCGCAAATTTGCGAATGTTCCTGTCTCTTCACAGATAAAGTGCCAGTAAATTGTTGTGTACAAGTACCCCAATTTAAACACAGTGAAAACCCCAGGAGACAACAGAACAGAATAAACACAAGAGCTGGACTCTCTGAGGACGTTTTTTAAAGCAGTGTCCTGGTTTGATAATGCTAACACAAAGATGTAGCATGGAAACAGATACACTTCAGTGAATTCGCTGCCTGTCTAAACTGTTTTCTAAGTTCTGAATGGGACTGCAGCGTTTTTTCCTACCCACCTTCACTGGAGATGGTTAATCACTGGACACGGCCCACTCTCCATAATGTCAACACACATTTGATAAAGCCATGAACAGGACCTAGTTATTGTTTGGTTTACTCATAATGTCACACGCTGTGTATATATATAAAAACTCTGGTTTTAGAATAAGGGAAATTATATAAACAGCTGCAAAGGTATGTTCACTGTAAGGATCTAAGAAGAAAGAAGAGCAGGGGTCTAAGGCTCAAACTGTAGTTTTTTTCTCCCTTTGAATGACTATCTCTCTGTTTGCCTTATTTTTGTAAACAACGCCAAGCTTCATTGATTTACTTGATCATTTCCAGTACTTCATCTTGCAGAAATCCCCACACTGTACCATCATCTGTAGACCTTGTTAGTCACGGCTGTTTTAGTGCCCGCTGTTTGTCCTCAGCCTTTAAAAAGGAAAATAATCTCCCCTTTTCCACAAGGAAACAGTTCTGGGTCTTAATTGAATATCTGTGACCTGCTCTGGCCAAAACACCACAAGGATTAAACACCACAGCACAGTCCCCCAATTGTCTAAACAGCCGTGTTCAGAAAGGCCAGTTTCAGCTCCTGTTCCTTAAATGAAAATGAGCCATTTACCCCGACCCCAAAGCTCTGTTTTTAAAATGTTTTTGCTTGGCTTTTGTTTTCTCAGTTTTTACTCAGTTCTCTTATTTCTCAGCCCTCGTTGTGTCTGTTCTACTCCTTTTCACCCCGTAGGCAGTGTTAAATGTCTATAACTCAAATTTGAAGCACAAATAACCCACAGTAAATTATGATACAAGGAAAAAGTGATCAGCAGAGAAAGAGAATCCCTGTCTCAGTACACTGATAGTGATCTCTGCAGCTGTGTGTGTGTGTGTGTGTGTGTGTGTATGTTTGAGAGAGAGAGAGTGTTCACTAAGAAAACAAGGAGCACATTATCCAGAGAGTCATGTGATTGGACACGCTGTCACAGAAAAGCACACTTGATTGGTGGCAGGAGCCCAGACATCAATGACTGACTTTGTGAAACTTGCACAGTAGATCATTAATGATTGGACAGGCTGCAAAGGGACAGTGATCCTGATTGGTCGACTAGACACAAGCCAGAGGCTGGAAGCTAGAACTTGGAATGATGTTGAATATGTGGGATTTATTGTAGCTACTCTATTTGATCATATCAGAACCTTGACGTCTTGCACATGTTTCTAGGAAGAAAAAAAAGAGGATCACATGATCATATGATGATTATTGTGGTGTGCCCGTTCTCTCCCATGTGGCCAAGGACAGTAAGGGCATGTCCCTGTAGAGTAAGCTAACTGCCATGTCGAGTCTAGCCCAGGATGCGCTGGCATGGGCTGCGGTGGTTGACGCTACATTGTGGGATGTCCCTAGGCATCAAATGTGTGAGACGTCAACTGGGAGCCTTGAGCGAAGGGAGACATAACAGGAGAAGATAAACCAGACCGCAGGACTGAAACGACGAGCTTCGTGTGGATGTGGAGGGTAACCTAGAGGCTGAGAGCAACAGCTCAGGAGTGGAGATGAGGCGTACGTCCCCCCGCAATATACCAGGGGCTATGGCCACTGAGTGAAGCGGCCTTACTGAGTCTTAGGTAACCCCAAATGTTGGTGGACTCAGTGGGTATGTAACGGTAGTGCTCTGTTGGTGACTAGACTTTCACAGTCTGGCTGTTGTTCAGTATTTCATCACATCTGTTCTGATTGAAGGCTTCCTTCTCTGAGAACTGGTCAATACAAGACGTAGAGGTGTTACAGAGGGAGCTGTTTGTTTCTGTGAGGGATATATTTCTTGTCAGAAGGCAAACCCATGGTGAAAATGTGGCTAAAATGAGACTGATCAGTGAGAGTGAAGCTGCTATGGTTACATGTGCAAGCCTCTAGCTTTGGACCCGGTGACTTATCAAACGTGACTTGTAAGGCTGTTACTCTGTGGTACAACTCAGTTTGTCGGGGGCCGTGAGACGATGCTGTTGCCGTAGGGATTTTCTCCTAAGTCTAGTTGCTCTAAAAACATGACTAAAGAGATTTAGGGGAAATAAACCCGGTCACAGGCTGTGCTGCAGCGTCTACCGCCCGAAGGAACAGGTCACGTGAACTGAGATACGATAATAAAGCAGCTGTTCTGTCTCCGTGCTCCCGGATGACCCCAGAAATAAAGATCTAAAAGCTTCAGAGAGGGAGAAGTGTGAAAAGAGAGAAGGAAATTGAGATTAAGAGAGATCAGAGAGTTCAGAGATCATTAGCAGTGATTCCTTAGGAACCTGTGAAACCTCTGCAAGAACTGAATGTTAAAATCTAGCCAGAATTACAGTCCAGTGAAATTACTTTGGGTCTAAAGGGGCTTGGAAAGGAAAGTCATGCTCTGTAGACTCTCTTGTAAATTTAGCATTATGGAAATACCGGGTTATGTCCAGACAGCGACTACATAGTGAAATATCTAGGCCCATTTCACAAGGTTGAAATTATGATGGTTATAATATTCAGATCATATCATCTCCAAAATGGTAGGCATTGTATGCTGTGGTTAGTACCAACCATTAGTTAATGTTTGTGATGCTATGGTTGACAAGTATATAAACACACACTAGACCCAAAACATTAAATGACCTCCATGTTCTACAGATATTGTCCATTTCATCAGCTACACTGACCGTATGTGGACTTTGTGGTCCTAATCATACCTGCTCTGTGGGGTTCCTGTGAAGTTCCTGAATAATGAAGGACAGGGTGAACGTGGGCTAATAAAGTAGGCGGAATAACAGCTGAAATATAGCCTACAATTGTAGAACTACAGAGTGAACCTGTGTGGTCAGTGAGGCTGATTAAACGGACAATGAATGTAGTCTATATTATGTATTATATAAATCTATATCTAATGTAAATCTTTATCTAATATTTGATGTATTTAATGTGGAACTGTAACTCAGGCATCAAAGAGAGCTGATTTTATTTTATAAAGCCTTTAATATTTAATTTCAAATCGCAATATACCAAGTAAGAACCGTGTAAATGTAGACAATATAATAATCATAAGGTCATGTTTTATAACTGAACACTTCATTATTTGGGTCTCTATATATATACAATACATTGCAGCATCTCAATATATACAACACACATATATCCCCTCTACTGTAATGTCTCGGCTGTCCTACAGGACAACAATACGGATGACGACCTGGATAATATCAAACAACATCACTGGTTACAAATCCATAAGCACAATGTCCATATAAAATAAAAATTCAATCAAATAAAATATGCAAAATATTAAAATAACTTCATGCTCCTTGTCAAAAGTAGAAAGTGCAATAAGCAATTCTTCTAATACTATTGTAAAGTGGCCCCAGGTCGTAATGATAACCAGTGATGGACAATTTCATACATTCACCCAGTCAGTCACTCACACTCACACACACACACACCTGTGAAAAATTTCACACACTGACCTAGACATACACACTCAGATTTACTGATGTAAACAGGTTTTACTCTTGTGGTCCAGTTAAGTTCTAGTGAGCTGGCTTTTTCACTGGTTGTCTGGCTTTACGCTGGTGGTCCTGGTTTACTCTGCTGGGCTGATTTTAATGTTATGGGCCGGCTTTACTCTGGTGATCTGGGTTCATGAAGGTGGGAGCAGTAACGTGAATCCTCCACGACTCTTCTTGAAGTCGGCCATGTTTTGTCCGGGTCTCGTTTCCACGGTGATGGTTTTGGGTTTCCCACTGATGTTCACCTGAAGACCCCTCGAGCAAACTTTCACTGGGAGATTGGTTTTCCTCACTCTGAAAAAAAAACAAAACAAAAGTAAAGACATGTAAACACATGAGCTCTGTTTTTTAATCATTTTAGCTTGGTTTTCTTTCTTCTTTGAGGTCGTTTTCTCCTTTTTTAATTAGTGCCTCCTTATTTCTCCACACTCGTTTTGTTTGCTTTCCTGTGTTTAACCTGGTCTTTGCGCTCTCACACGAACATGAATCCAGGACAGATACAGATGAGGGGGCGGGGCAATTCTAAAGTCTCTGCAATCTATATAAGAAGCAACACAAAATCAGAACGACTTATTTTATCCCATGTTTTCTGACTAAGCCCACAGTAAACTGACCGGGTGGTCTTGTTTTACAGTTTGTGGGTTGGTTAGCTCCAGATCCAAACATCAATGTGCATGGAATTGTTATGCCATGAGCTACACCATATCTATTTATCTGTGGCATCTCAGGGGACAACACATCTACTTAATATTCAGTTTGGGGCAGCGGGAAACAGCTGAAACAATCTCTATTAATGGCTGTGTTCAGGTAATAATGTAAAAATTTAATACGGGTGTATTTCCTTAGAGTGTTGTATGTGAAACCAGTATAACTGGTCAGGTGATTTCTTGTAAGTGCATTTCAATTTCCGAGGTTCTCTGAAGGCTGTGGTAACTGTGTGATACTCCAAATTCTCTACTTCACTCACCACATCTCAGAAATTTGCTCTTTCACAGCAGCAGCACCTGGCCTTTACTTTCATTTCCCCCACAGATCTATCCCCTGTGGTCTTTACTTCTGCTGCAGTGACTGCCTCTACTCTTCAGCGAAGGACTTGACGGCAAACCTTTGTGTGGTCAGATACTGATGGATGATTACATCTGAATCACAGACACCACCCCAACTCCTCTCAAGTATCAAGTATTGACTGCAGCTTCATCACTCCAGGGAACACAGTTCCACTTCTCCACAGACCTGGTAGGGGCTGAAGGGCTATAGCCCCTAGGAAACCAAGGTAAAACAAAGCCTTGACACCTCATACACTGAGAAGGGGTCCAGTCCTAATTCTTAATAGATAACTGAACTCTAGTCCAAGATTAGTCCAGAGAATACAGTTCCACTGTTCCGCAGCCCAGTGCTGATTTGCATAGATACACTTTAGCCCCTTTCAACCTGTTATTTAATGGCCATAACCCCCAAAGAGCAGATATGATTTGGGTGGTGGGTCATTCTCAGCGCTGCAGTGACACTGACTTGGTGGTGTGGTGGTGTGTGTTGCAACAGCAGTGCTGCAGAGACAGTAGCTCATCTGACGTTGCACAGTGTGTGTCGGTCGTCCTCTAGTCCTTCACCAGTGACACAGGACTCTGTCGGCTGGATGTTTTTGGTCGGTGGACTGTTCTCAGTCCAGACACTGAGGAGTTTAAAAACTCCAGCAGCACCGCTGTGTCTGATCCACTCTACACCAGCACAACACACACTAATACCCCACCACTACGTCAGTGTCACTGCAGCACTGAGAATGATCCACCATGGACTAATATGGACAAAAATCCATTTTTAAAACCTGGAGAGTGGAGCTAATAAAATGGACAACGTATATAGAAACATGGAGGTGATTTTAATATGAGGTCTAATTGGTGTATAATGGAATCACAAAATTTGCAGAAGCTGTAGTAGTGTAAGGGTATGTGGGAGTTTCTCTCTCTCTGTTTGAGAGTATTATGTAAGTGGTTCACATGCTGTAAAGTGGGGCTGAAATGTCCCATTTGAAGCAGGCAAAAATAATACGACATGTAGGACAGAGGAGGAGATATGGGACTTCAGGTGTCATCTCCTGTCCCTATTCCCTAATAGCACTTCTCTGTCAATTGTTCTCATCTTCCTCACTGTCTCATCAAACATACTGGTGAATACTTCTCTCCATCTGGACAGGAGCGGAGGGAATGGAAGGACGTTTAGGACAAAACCTTCTGGACAACTAAGCTGCCTCTCATTCACCAAACACAGCTGACAATTCCTTTTTCTGGTCTTCTTCTCCACCTCACAGCAGAAAAGTCAAACTCAGTGTCACTGACAACAGACAGAATCTGAAGGTGTTGGTCTAAAATGTTCTGGGATTGTTGATATCATGCCCATCTCATTAAATCTACTTGTCCACTTGAATAATTTCAGAAATGAGGTTGCAAAATGACAGGCAAAGAAAACCAGGCATCTCAAGCTCCTGCAAATTTTTGCAGGTTCCTTAATGATCCCCAGGTATTCCCAGGCCAGCTAGGAAGTACTATCCCTCCAGCAAGTCCTGGGTCCACACTGGGATGTCCTCCAAATGGCTGTGCCTGGTATACCTCCAGAGGAAGGTGTCCAGGAACCATACTTACCAGATGCCTGCACCACCTCAACTAACTCCTCTCCACATTAAGGAGCAATGGTTCTACTGCTATGCACTCAGCCGCAAACCGCTCTATGCCAGAGGCCTCTGTACGAAGAGGCCAGAGATGACACCTCCCAAGCCCACCTATGGAAGCAGTCTTGTCCAAGACTACCCCTAATCACCCTGTCAATGAATATCAGGAACAGCAGTGGAGACAAGGCACAGCCCTGACGGATTCCCATAGCCACACCGGACAAGCTTTACCTATTGCAGTGGATGCGATCACAACTCGAATTCTGTAAGTACAAAGACCCTACGGCTTACCTGAATGACCCTGAGTGGCACCCCATACTCACAGAGCACCTCTCACAGAATACCTCAGGGATTATGATCATCTGTGTTCTCCAGATTAAAAAAAAAAACATGTGGAGAGTGGGGTGGCAAACTCTTGTGCCCCCCTCAGTGATCTATCCCTTGATATCATTCTGACAAAATATTAAAAACTCCAGGAAATGTAGGGGGTGATATGTTCTCTGCTGTTTTATATACCTCCCCTTTCTCTGGTTCCTTTCTTTCCAACTCGATCAGCCATCGCCTCATATTCCCCTCTAGAAGGTGGGCCTGCAAATTGCTGTGCCAAGAGCTTAGTTCTGTAATTATGCTAACCCCCATTCTGCGACCTTCACAATACCTACTAAGACCTTCTCAGGATACTCCATGTTCTTTGCCTCTTGTCTCTCTCAGCTACCAGTTATGTCCCCATAGTCCCCCAATCATCCTTTTCTGATATCCCCAAAACCCCCAAACTCCTCACAACTACATCCTATACCACCACATCTTTCACCACCACATCCTTCTTAGTTACCCTACAAATATGTTTATCTCATAAACTACTATTAACCCTTTACAAGACTTACCTACCACCCTTACAACCCAGCAGCCTTATTACCCTCGCTCATATCTATGAACAACCAGCTATACGACCCCAGAGTCCCCCACTCATCACCCATGCCACCCTCTCACCCTTTTCAAATATCGATCCAAACTCAGCTAAGCTCCTAAAACTCCCCTCCAAATTCACCTTCCCCCCTCCAAACTCAGCTACCTCACTCCAAACCTATCACTCGAACTAAACCCCTCAGCAACTACCTACTCTTCCCCAGAATCCCCAACTCATCCTTCTAAAATACCCCCATTCACCTAGCTTAGTTACCCTGCAACAAGCAAACTTCTCCCTCTCAGATACCCCAATACCTCCTTCAATATTTAGCTACCCCATCCCCCAACTCACCCCTCTCTGATACCCCCCACCCCAAACAGCTGCTCCTGCTTCACAGGCCGAGGCCACGCCCTGCTCCCACAAACCCACTGACCTCCTTCAACACATCTATTTACATCTGACATCAATCGCTCCAGAACTAGTCGCCAGCTTGGCTTCGAGCAGGTCCCGCTCCCTCTCTCTGCACTTCAGAACATGTTTAAAACTTCTGGGACACTTCTCTTTACTCTGAAGCCAAGGGTCTGGGCACAGGGTCTGTGATACCCAGATCCAGCTTGATCTCTGGCTAATATTAGTTTGTGGCAGAGAGGCTGTTCTGAGATTAGTTGCTCGTGATGGAAGCCCCAGTGTAACTCCCGGTCCAGATTCTCTTGATTTATATTCTGACCCACTTTTCCTGGTTTGCAGGCTGATGGACTCTGTAGTTTTCAGCCAGTGAAAGTCCATGAAAGTCAGGCAGTAATTCTTAGCAGAAATGGGCCGCCAGTATAGATCCTTACCGGGTAGGAGCAGCTACACATGACATGCCATTGCACAGCAACCAAGCAAAACTTGGACTCTGTTTTTTTATCCATCCACATTCATTCTTTTTTTGTGTTCTACCAATTAAACTGATCAGCAGTATCTAGTACTCCAAAACCCAGCAGTCAGAGCTCTAACTTCCATCACTTGCATTGGCTTCCTGTTGAGTCTAGGGTTAAGTACAAACTTGCCCAATACTAAACGCCTCAAATGGACTAGAGGAGTGTATAACCCCTTCCCACTTTGGGAAACATTTACATGGGATATTGGAAAATTTCTGTGAGGATTTGATGAGCTTGAGAACCTTAGTGAGGTCAGGGACTGATGCTGGGTGATTGCTTCTAGATCACAAACACCACTTCAGCCCATCCCTCAGGCACTGGATGGTGCTCCATCACTCCAGAGAACACATTTCCGATGCTCCACAGACCAAATGGGATTTATACTGCTGTAGCTGAGTTTTTGCATTGCACATGATAAATGTAGGCTAATGTGGAGATGCTCCAGAGTGTTCCATTCTTTTTAAAGCATGTGTGTGTGTGTTTGTGTGCGCTCTGGTGCATCTGGTGTGTAACGGTGAGAAGTAGAAGCCATTTTTCTGGCCGCCTGACTCTGACAGAACATCTCAGCTCCTCCAGCGAAATCATGCCACAGTTAGACTTTGAGATGAGGCTCGTGAGTGCATCTGCCATCGAGTTTGTGTTTGTGTGTGCTGTTTACAGAAGTGTGGATTTTGTTGCACTACACGGTGGGTTTTATTTAAAACCCAACACGTGAAATCTTTGCTATTATGAAACTAGAGATGTAGATAAAGATTTTCTATGTAATGAATGATGTAAAAATTACTAAGAGATACACAGAGTCAAAGAGGTTCAGTCATGCACATGCAGCTTGTGTAATTTCCATTAACGTAAAGCTACACCTGCGCTTATGTCGGCCCTCGGACTGTGGAGCAGTGAAGGAGATAAGGAGGAAAGAGAAGAGAACTGAACAGAAGGAGGAATAAAAAGATGAAAAACAGAAAATAATAGAAAAGAATGGAGAAGAGAAGAAAAGAGAAGAGAAGAGGTAGAATGTCCTTGGGCTGTAGCGGCAGCTGTGATGAGCGTATGATTTTATTAATAACACAGACCCCTGTGACTCTTCCCCACGTCACTGTCCACGTTTCACCACCTACACACTTACACACTCATAAAACACTACACACACACACACACACACACACCACACACATGCATAAAACCTACACACAGATGACATGTTCATGGTCAATGGAGATAAATGGAAGTACATTCATTAAATGTGGCCGTATGTAAGACATTTTTCAGTCCCCAGATAAATGCCACGTCTTAGTCACCAGTGAACACACTCCATCTTCTGTCCTCTGATTCACAGCCATGACTCCCCCAGTCAAACACAGTGAGGAGCCAACCCCACGCTGAGAGGGCAATGAGCGCATGCTTCCTCCAAGACGTGTGAAGCACCTACTGCTTCCACACCACCACACAGCTCAACATGCTTGGAGTAGAGCACTAGCAGCCCTGATCTGTTATGTCAGCAGACAGACGAGAGCGAGGCCAGTCATGCCCTTTTGGACTCCCAGCCCCGGTTGTGGTTACCTTGGTAATGGCTGCACTGTTTTATATTCTCATGGCATTTAGCTCCAAAATTATTTGGTAAATGAGGAGCTTTATCTCTACTTCTAGTTCCATGGCTTGATCTAGTCAACCCCAGGGTTATACACATTTATAAACCCTGCTGTTCCACTGTGGTGTGCCACACAGCACTAAAGCGTTTATGTTCTCCTTCTCACTCTCAATCTAACCACAGCATAAACCCACATCAACGTAAAGAAGTGGGGAGCTGTGTGTTTAGCAGTAGATGCAGCACTACACTGAGCAGAGAGGACCAACAGGTACCATCATAAAAAACTCTGTCCCTCTCCACAGTAAAAACAAGACTATTAAAGGAGCAATTTTCAGGCAGGTGTTATGCACAATATTCTCAGAGCACACAATGGGGACGAAATGACGATGGGGACAAAATCAACCGCTTCAGAAAGTGGTGGAAGTATGTCACCAGTGTAGAGGTGCCTGTGTTCCTGGAATTATAGAAGTCAGGGTGTGCTCTCTTGAATATGTGTGTGTATGCAAGGGCGGGGGGGGGTGGGTGGACAACATTGTGATGACTGTAAGCCAGAGCAAATTTACAAAAAAGGCTACTTTCACACTGCAGCTAAAAGGAGCCCAAATCAGATTTTATTATTCTACTGTTCACACTGTTGATATAATTGGACCTATATGTAACTTCAGTCTGAACAGATCACGTTCCTAAACTGACCCACATGCACGAAAGGATGCTTCAGGCTCATTGACCAGAAGGAAAGGTCCATCTGTTTCACACAAAGCACTTTTTTAATTGAAGGAACCGGAGTGGTGTTTAACTGCAGCTCCATCACAAAATCACCCTTTTCTCCAAATGAGCTCTATGTTAAAAACATTAATTGATGGGGTTTTTTTCACTCTAAGCGCAAAAGCAGGTTCCAATATTTGTTTACAAAGCGAAAATGCTTTGACTGGGTCTTTTCCACGTCCTAAACACCTCAAATTAAAACAAAAAAGCTTTGAACCATAGTACAGAGATTATTCTCACCAGCCTGGGGTGACGTAAATGTCACAGAGTCTTATTGCCATGGATCAGATATAGATCTGATCTCAACTGCACATATGATCTGATTTTCGCACTTCCAGGTGTAGGACTTGACAAGGGATGAGCAAGGTGTGGAGAAAGAGAGTGGAAACAGATGCCTACACACGAGGAGGTAAAGAGTATAGTCTTGCAGACAGTGACAGGGATCAGAAAGAGCAGGACGTTACACTGATGGGCAAGGGTTAATCAATACCTGAAATACTGCAAAAATCGATGCATATTATACACATTTATTATAAAACTGATGTTCTTAGCTGCTGGAACATTCTAAAATGTAACGTTCAACAGCCACATGAGCAGCTGGGCTTCAGGCTGTAACTAAAAGGAATTATTATTCAAACTTGCAACTCCACCTTAAATAGTACATCAGTTTCCATATGGCTCCTGCACATGGAGATCAAAATGAGACAGTGACAACAGGAAGGGCTTTCCATCTCTTGTGCTTCTTTATTTATAAACCTTAATGAAGCCCTGGTTTGTATTTTCCATTCCACCTTAAATGGTGCGGCTGTTCTTTTCTGGCATCTGCACCATTTAAGGTGGAACAGGAAAATCTGAATAAAAACCTGGGAATAAGAAGCTGGTCTGCATTGTTATGTTACTGAAATTAAGGCAGATTTTTGCAGCTTCCCAACATAATGCCACAAGGAGATAACGCCAAGGTCTACCTTAAGTTGCTTAAATAAAGAACACATGAGCTAAAAGCTCTGCTTCCACTGACTGAGGGAAACAGGGCGCTGGACTCTTTAGCCTTCTGACTGGCCTCAGTGGGAGTGTGGATTGTTTAATGGGCAGGGTGTTGACAGTCAGCTCAGGCGTAAACTCGTGCTTGTGCTTGTTTTGGAGATAATTTTGTGCCGAATGTTTTACACAAATTAAAATCAAACAAAATTCAAATGAAAGCAAACGTTTATGTTGCAAATTCAAAACAGAATAAATGCATGATATATATATATATATATATTTAAAAATACTTCACTCTTTGCATGTATTTGATACATATTTTGGTTGTCATTGTAACAGTCTGAGCTCCTGTCAGATCAAAAATGCAAATGAAAATCTAATTACTGCAGAGTAATAAACAATCTTTTAAATAAATATATACTGCATTTATTATTTTTTCTATTTGTCATTCAGGGCACGTTTTGTTTCTGTTGTCACTCTGTGTCTGTGTAAGTTTCCTGATGTACGGACCGATAGAAATGCTCCAAAGTTATTTGAATAAAGTCTTTTACATTTTTTACTTTTTTATACAACTTCCACTGAAGGTTAAGGTTTCTTTTCCTGCTCCTGTAAAGTTACTTTTATGGAGATAAGCTTTTCAATTCCCTGAAGAAAATGCATATCTTTACTCAAAAAATGATTATTTATCTTCAGATTTGGTAAAACATAAAGCTTCTGACTTTCATTCTTAAGCCATCATCCCTCTCTCCTCTCCTCTCCCCTCCTCTCCTCTCTCTCTATAGTCATCATCCCTCACTTCTCTGCACCACTCTCCTCTCCTCTCTCTCTATAGTCATCATCCCTCACTTCTCTGCACCACTCTCCTCTCCTCTCCTCTCTCTCTATAGTCATCATCCCTCTCTCCTCTCCTCTCTCTCTATAGTCATCATCCCTCTCTCCTCTCCTCTCCCCTCCTCTCTCTCTATAGTCATCATCCCTCACTTCTCTGCACCACTCTCCTCTCCTCTCTCTCTATAGTCATCATCCCTCACTTCTCTGCACCACTCTCCTCTCCTCTCCTCTCTCTCTATAGTCATCATCCCTCTCTCCTCTCCTCTCCTCTCCTCTCTCTCTCTAGTCATCATCCCTCTCTCCTCTCCCCTCCTCTCCTCTCTCTCTATAGTCATCATCCCTCTCTCCTCTCCCCTCCTCTCCTCTCTCTCTATAGTCATCATACCTCACTTCTCTGCACCACTCTCCTCTCCTCTCCTCTCTCTCTCTAGTCATCATCCCTCTCTCCTCTCCCCTCCTCTCCTCTCTCTCTATAGTCATCATACCTCACTTCTCTGCACCACTCTCCTCTCCTCTCCTCTCTCTCTATAGTGATCATCCCTCTCTCCTCTCCTCTCCTCTCCTCTCTCTCTATAGTCATCATCCCTCTCTCCTCTCCTCTCCCCTCCTCTCCTCTCTCTCTATAGTGATCATCCCTCTCTCCTCTCCTCTCCTCTCCTCTCTCTCTATAGTCATCATCCCTCACTTCTCTGCACCACTCTCCTCTCCTCTCCTCTCTCTCTATAGTCATCATCCCTCTCTCCTCTCCTCTCCCCTCCTCTCTCTCTATAGTCATCATCCCTCACTTCTCTGCACCACTCTCCTCTCCTCTCTCTCTATAGTCATCATCCCTCACTTCTCTGCACCACTCTCCTCTCCTCTCCTCTCTCTCTATAGTCATCATCCCTCTCTCCTCTCCTCTCTCTCTATAGTCATCATCCCTCTCTCCTCTCCTCTCCCCTCCTCTCTCTCTATAGTCATCATCCCTCACTTCTCTGCACCACTCTCCTCTCCTCTCTCTCTATAGTCATCATCCCTCACTTCTCTGCACCACTCTCCTCTCCTCTCCTCTCTCTCTATAGTCATCATCCCTCTCTCCTCTCCTCTCCTCTCCTCTCTCTCTCTAGTCATCATCCCTCTCTCCTCTCCCCTCCTCTCCTCTCTCTCTATAGTCATCATCCCTCACTTCTCTGCACCACTCTCCTCTCCTCTCTCTCTATAGTCATCATCCCTCACTCTGAAGCCCTCATGCCCTAATGAAAGAATAATTAGGCCTCAGGGGATGACCTGCAAAAGTGCAGCTGTTAGGAACCGAAATAATCCTGAGAGAAAGAGAGAGAGAGAGAGAGAGAGAGAGAGAGAGAGAGAGAGAGAGAGAAAGTAAAGATGAATGAGTGAGTGATAGTGAGAGAGAGGAAGTGTGAGAGCAAAGGGAGAGGAAAGGGACAGGGTAAAGAAGAAAGATGAGATTGAGAAAGAAAAAGGAGAGAGCAAACAAAGGTAAACGAGAGAAGCACCGAAAGAAAGAAAGAGAGAGAGAGAGAGAGAGAGAGAGAGAGAAGGGAGAGAGAGCTACAGTGAGAATGAAAGTGTGAGAGAAGTGACAAGTACACAAAAAAGGAGAGAGACAGAGGAGAGAGGGAGCAACAGAGAGAGAAATAAAACTAATGAGATGATGGTGGAAAGCACAGCAGGAGAGGTGGAGAAAGAGTGATGATGCTCTGGGAAACAGATGTCACACTGTGCAGAGACTGTGTGTGAGTGTGTGTGTGTGTGAGAGAGAGAGAGAGAGAGAGAGAGAGAGAGAGAGAGGGTGACTTAAAGGAGGCCGTCCAATATGGAGTTAAACTATAGCTAATATAATAAAAGAAAATCTTAAAACCTAAGCAATAAAAACAATACTAAAATGAGTAATAAGAATATCTGTACTACAAGTGTCTTTACACTCACACACACACACACCACCACCACCACACTCACACACACACACACACACAGTTGCACAAACAAGCAAATGCACATCTCAGTGACCACACAGCTCTAGGACTTCTCTAAACACAGCAGAATTTGTAGTTAACCCCCCCCCCCCCCCCCCCCCCCACACACACACACACACACACCCACACACACACCAGCACCACACACACACACCAGCACCACACACACACACACACACACAAACAGTCGCACAAACAAGCAAATGCACACCTCAGTGACCACACAGCTCTAGGACTCTCTAAACACAGCAGAATTTGTGGTTAACCACCACCCCCCCTTCACACACACACACACACAAACACACACAGAGACACACATCTCACCCTTAGCCCAATCCTTATCATCTCTCTTGCAATCCTAATTAGCACTTCCTTAGCTGCCTGGCAACTACTGCCGGGGCAACAGCAGCATCTGTGTACCACTCAGGGAATGAGAGGGGGGCAATTTCACACAGCGTGAGTGTGTGTGTGTGTGTGTGTGTGTGTGTGTGTGTGTGTGTGTGTGTATGCTGATTTTATGCATTTTCCTGTTCCTGGTTACGTCTGATTCCTCCTCACTGAACAACTGAAAGGAGAGATTGTGTGTGTGTGTGTGTGGGGGGGGGGGGGGGGTCTGCGTCTGCAAATGTCCCAAAGAGAATCAATGTTCATCCATCCATCCATTCATCTCTCCATTCTTTTCTCTATTCATCCATCAATATTTTTAGTCATCCATTCCTTTCCTAGTATACATCCACCTGTATATAAACATTTATAAACACTAATGTGTCCATTCATATGTAACATTATATATTAATAAACCTTTTCACTGCTCAGATCATTCAGTCCAATAGTGGCCTTCAGGTTCCACAGAGCACTTATGAAAACAATAACTCCAGGCCTTGTTTATTGTTTGTTGTAAAACGCTAATGTCATATTTAATAATCACGTCTTCAGAGCATCTGCACATTAATGTGTGTATCTGGAGCCCACCAACCCACACACTGTGAAACAAGACCCCACCAGTCCATGGTTTGTTGTCTATGTCAGAATACATAGAATAAAATGAGCCGCTCAACCCGCCCCCTCACCGGAGCCTGTCCAATCACAGTGTTGGACCCGTGTTTACGTAAGAGCGCAAAGATGAGGTTAAGCGCAGAAAAACAGACACAACGACTGCAGAGAAATGAGATCACTGAGTAAAAACAGTGGAAATGAGAACAGAGAAGAAAGAGAACAGAGCGAAAACAGTTAAAAAGTAGAGCTTCTGCTCCTCACTGCTGTGTGCTCGGGGTCGGGGTGAAGAGCGAGCGGCTTGTTATAATTTAAAAACTATGCACCCGCTCAATGAAAGTGTCAAACAAATAAATACAGTGGAATTTGAGTTCCTAACTTGTGTTTATTAATCGTCAGAAGTTTTGAAAGACAGTTGGTCCCCCCCCCCCCCTCTAATAGGCGTCTCGCCTGTGACGTAGATGGTGGACAACAACTCTAGAAGCTGCACTTAATTTAATGTAAAATGTGAAAAGGTGTGTTGTTTTTGGCTGCAATCATTCAATGTACAGTGGGACATCTGTGAACAAATGGCCCAAAGATCCCAAAATATCCAGAAAATGGACTCAATTTGTCCACTTTCAACGGGCACTTTGGAAAGGACTGTCCGCTCACTCCGTTATCTGTAGCTCATTTCACTGGCGCTTTTCCAACAATATGGGCATGTAAGGACACCAACGAAAGGTGTTCAAGAGCCTCTGTAACATGGAGGTAAACAGGGTAAGGACACTCACTTCGCCTGTTTTAGTTGGTGTTAGTTAACGTTAGCTTGACTCGCTAAACTCGGTGGCTCAGATTATACTCGGCTACGTAGCTGCATTACGGAGGTTTATAGTGTCGGATGAATTCGAGTTCGACTTCGATCACATTTACAAGAATAACGGTACCTCTAAATTTGAGTTTAGCTTATTGCTAGGCTATTGTCATGAATAATGTTGGTTATTTAGCTAGATACTGTCATAACAGTCAGTCATAACGGTGTTTTACCGCGGCGTTGTTCAGCTGTTGTCCACCAGTGACGTCACGGTCGCGTTCAATAATTTCCATAGCAGCTCGGGTTTTTCCGTCAATTTAATAAAATTGTCAGTTTTAAAGCAAATTAAGCTGCTATTTTCATTTTAATTCATACTTATATCTGTCAGTAACTACAATAATATTCATGGAGGTCCATTAAGTGGTGCTTAGCCTTTAAAGGAACAAGGGGGAGAGCACTGCTGTGGGGTTTGATCCTTGTGATGTTTTGACCAAAGCAGGACACAGGTTTCATTATCAAAGGGAAAATTGTAAGGGATTCACTGCAGTGTCTGAGGTTTTATGGCTGTAATGGTCTACTGTTGCCATGACAATGGAAAAAAAACTGTTCACTGAACGGCACTCTATGAGAGCAGTCTTAACAGATTTTTAAATAAAAAAAAATAGAAACTAAAGAAGTGAAAAAAAAAACTCACTGGACAGAGGAGGAAAGGTTTAATCTTCTAGAAGAATATGAAAAAGTGAGCTGTAAAACTGAGGGTAATGCAGGTTGCACTGTGTGGAGGGTCTGAAGGCATCGAAGAATGCTCAAAAGGTTTATAGGAAAAGGTCTCTATCTCGACAATCAGCGCTGACACAATCAGCAAAAACTCAGCCATAAATTCGATCTTTTTAAGAGTTACGCTGAGCTTTTTAACGTCCCTTAAATAATTCATTTTAATGGGAACTGACAGTTAAGGAGCTTTACACAACACTTAACAGTTTTAAGAGGAAAACTTAAAGGAACGATTAGAGGTTTATGATGATTTCTTTATGGAAACACTTATGCAACACACTTTAAGGGAGGTTTAAGGGCAGTCTTTCAGGGAAGAGTTTCACTAAAGGTGTTTAATGAAAGCAGGCGCTGGTCTTAACAGGGTTAAAGGGCACCTGTGTGTCTCTGACCACTGGCCTTAGTGAGGGCTGAAAGAGTGGAGTGTCAGTGGTCAGTTTCAGGTGATTATGTAACCGGACCTTCTTGAAGTGGCACCACGCACATGCACACACACACACACACACACACACACACACCACACGCACGCACGCACGCAAACACAACTCCAGGGGGTGATGTCACACATGGCAACAAAAGAGCTGATTATTCAGATCATCATGGCTGTAGATGACACCAGCACAAACAAGCTCACCACACACACACACACACACGTTCACCCAGAGTGCACTCTGCATCACAGAAAGCTTCCAAACATACTATCAATAAGGGGTCAGCTCAGGAAAGCGTGAGACGACAGGGCTCCACAGTGAACAGTGGGCAAACAGATAGTTACATCTACAATAATGTTACGTATTTAGAGTTGTAATCTAGTTATCTGTGGAGTCTGATATGAGTCTTCATCAAGGAACCCTAAGGAACCCTGCCTGAGCTGGGAGTCAAACCCTAGTCTGCTATGTATCAGTGACTGGGTGTGGAACTGCCCACAGGTGTGTGTGTGTGCTGAGAGAGGAGAGAGGAGAGGAAAGAGAGGAGAGAGAGAGGAAAGAGAGAGGAAAGAGAGAGGAAAAAGAGAGGAAAGAGAGGAAAGAGAGGAGAGAGAGGAGAGAAAAGAGGAGAGTGGAGAGAAAGGAGAGAGGAGAGAAGAGAGGAGAGGTGAGAAGAGAGAGGAGAGGTGACAGAGGAGAGGAGAGGAGAGGAGAGGAGAGGTGAGAAGAGGAGGGAGGAGAGAGGAGAGGAGGGAAAAGAGGAGAGTGGAGAGAAAGGAGAGAGGAGAGAAGAGAGGAGAGGTGAGAAGAGAGAGGAGAGGTGATAGAGGAGAGGAGAGGAGAGGAGGGAGGAGAGAGGAGAGGAGAGGAGAGGAGAGGTGAGAAGAGGAGGGAGGAGAGAGGAGAGGAGGGGAGAGGAGAGGAGAGAGGAGAGGAGAGAGAGTAGAGGAGAGAGGAGAGGAGAGAGGAGAGGAGGGGAGAGGAGAGGAGAGGAGAGAGAGTAGAGGAGGGAGGAGAGGAGAGGAGAGGAGGGAGGAGAGAGGAGAGGAGAGGTGAGAAGAGGAGGGAGGAGAGAGGAGAGGAGGGGAGAGGAGAGGAGAGAGGAGAGGAGGGGAGAGGAGAGGAGAGAGAGTAGAGGAGGGAGGAGAGGAGAGGAGAGGTGAAAAGACAAGATGAGCAGAGAGGAGATGAGAGAATAGGAGAGGAGATGAAAAGGGAGGAGAGAAAAGAAAATAAAATGTAAGAAAAGAGGAACCAAGTAAAGAGACACCAAATAATGGAGAATGTATAAATGAAAATGAGGAATGAATCAAAAGAAAAAAGTACAAGCAATGAGAAGAGAAGAGAAGAGAAGAGAAGAGAAGAGGTTATTTGTGGACTGTGACGTATAGACTAACCTAAAAACTGAGCTGAGATTAGATGCTGGAGAAGAGGAGAGTTCTGATCTGGGCCACTGCTCCACACTGACCTTCAGCAGCTCCTTTAACAACACGACTGAGCTGATTTTACTGGCCACAGTCTACAGCAGCAGTGTGAATGGTCAGTGCTCTAATCCACATCCAGCCTGAAGAGAAAGATTACTGAGAGGCCACATTCACCTCAGAATTTACTCCTCTCTGCTCACAATCACCTCAGAGTTTACTCCTCTCAGCTCACAATCACCTCAGAGTTTACTCCCCTCAGCTCACAATCACCTCAGAGTTTATTCCTCTCAGCTCACAATCACCTCAGAGTTTATTCCTCTCAGCTCACAATCACCTCAGAGTTTATTCCTCTCTGCTCACAATCACCTCAGAGTTTACTCCCCTCAGCTCACAATCGCCTCAAAGTTTACTCCCCTCAGCTCTCAATCACCTCAGAGTTTACTCCCCTCAGCTCACAATCACCTCAGAGTTTATTCCTCTCAGCTCACAATCACCTCAGAGTTTACTCCTCTCAGCTCACAATCACCTCAGAGTTTACTCCTCTCTGCTCACAATCACCTCAGAGTTTACTCCTCTCTGCTCACAATCACCTCAGAGTTTACTCCCCTCAGCTCACAATCGCCTCAGAGTTTACTCCCCTCAGCTCACAATCGCCTTAGAGTTTACTCCCCTCAGCTCACAATCACCTCAGAGTTTATTCCTCTCAGCTCACAATCACCTCAGAGTTTATTCCTCTCAGCTCACAATCACCTCAGAGTTTATTCCTCTCTGCTCACAATCACCTCAGAGTTTACTCCCCTCAGCTCACAATCGCCTCAGAGTTTACTCCCCTCAGCTCTCAATCACCTCAGAGTTTACTCCCCTCAGCTCACAATCACCTCAGAGTTTATTCCTCTCAGCTCACAATCACCTCAGAGTTTACTCCTCTCAGCTCACAATCACCTCAGAGTTTACTCCCCTCAGCTCACAATCACCTCAGAGTTTATTCCTCTCAGCTCACAATCACCTCAGAGTTTACTCCTCTCAGCTCACAATCACCTCAGAGTTTACTCCTCTCTGCTCACAATCACCTCAGAGTTTACTCCTCTCTGCTCACAATCACCTCAGAGTTTACTCCCCTCAGCTCACAATCGCCTCAGAGTTTACTCCCCTCAGCTCTCAATCACCTCAGAGTTTACTCCCCTCAGCTCACAATCACCTCAGAGTTTATTCCTCTCAGCTCACAATCACCTCAGAGTTTATTCCTCTCAGCTCAGAATCACCTCAGAGTTTACTCCTCTCTGCTCACAATCACCTCAGAGTTTACTCCCCTCAGCTCACAATCGCCTCAGAGTTTACTTCCCTCAGCTCTCAATCACCTCAGAGTTTACTCCCCTCAGCTCACAATCACCTCAGAGTTTATTCCTCTCAGCTCACAATCACCTCAGAGTTTATTCCTCTCAGCTCACAATCACCTCAGAGTTTATTCCTCTCAGCTCACAATCGCCTCAGAGTTTACTCCTCTCAGCTCACAATCGCCTCAGATGTTATTCACATCTGAGTATAAAAGCAGTTTCTTTTAAACACTGTCAGCCATTTTCAAAATAAAGTTCTCACTGTGATGACTCAGCAGCTGAGGAAATATACGATGCTCCCTTCATTTTTTGTTATACGTTTCTTTAGAAGGCAGCATGTTTCAGATTTATAAGAACTGAGGTAGCCTACATGACTGGAGTGTGCATTTGAAGAACAATGCTGACAATGTAGTGAGCACACTAGGACCCAGTGTCTAGATATTTCTGCACAGCCCTTAATAATGTGTGACTCTGGCTACTTTAAGGTCAAGAAACTGTGGACAGAGATGATCAGCTCTGCACACACATCATGCACAACTTCCATAAAAATGTACAAAAACATAAAATGCTCTGGAGCAGCTGCACATGAGCCTAAGTTCACTATGCCCCATGTCCTGTTTCGCCTAGAGACATTCCCTACAGTGCTGAGTCACCAGCCAATACATTTGCTATAGATACATAGTGCCACCGATCTGAATCACTGAATAACGCCCCCTTGTGGAGCAGTTTTGAAAAGTGTGTAAGTTTAAGCCAGGTACAAGTTGACTGCATTGTCTTCTTCTCAGAATCCCAAAGTAATTCCCAAACACATTCAGTAATGTCGATGTCCGAGCTCTGGAGTGGACAGCCCACTGTTCTGAGACACACACACACGTCTATGTCCTTGTCCTTTAGTTCAGCTTCATCTCCACATCCTTTCAGACCCATAATGTTGAGTTGTTCTCAGAGTTTAGATCTGAGATTGATTTTCTCCTCTCTTAAAGTGGCAGAGCTGTTTATCTGATGAAGAGTTTTTTTCAGGTGTAATGCCAGGTGTTGCCAGGTTCTTACAGGTCCCACTTTCCCCTTAACTTTTAATGAGTTTATGGTTTAAGAGGTATTCTCCTTTGATGTTTCCCTCATAATGCAAGAGCAAATATGCAATCACCCCAGAAACATCTCCTGAACAATGAGTATCTGGTGCTGCACGGCATTGAAAAGATGGGACTGAAAAGTTGATCTTAGACTTCTGAAGTTCTGAAAGTATAAAATATAACACTTTAGACGGAAACCCCATGTTTTTCCAAAGGTCATTAAAACTGCAGAGAACAGACAGAGTAAAGGTTTAGACAGAGTTTAAAGCCAGGACAGCTGGAGGGTGGGCTGTGTGTTGGGGGATGAATCCTCCTCACAATCCTCCAGTGGAGAGCTACAAAAACACAAACTACACACTGCTCCCCCAACAGCAAATCAACTGAACAGTCCCCCAGCTGTCCCAGCAGATGGCCAGAGAGGGACATAAACACACACACACACACACACACACACACACACACACACACACACACACACACACACACACACACACCAATCAATACATGTGTGTATCCCAAATGTCAGGGCACGGTCAAAAAAAAAGAAAAGAAAAAAGGAAGAGAGTGCTGACATCCAAGAATATTATGGGACTGGTGTGTGTGTGTGTGAGAGAGAGAGAGAGAGAGAGAGAGAGAGAGAGAGAGAGAAAGAGGGAGAGAGAGAGATCACTGTCATAAGTCCTTAGCCAATCAGAATGGGTTATGAAATTAGCCCAGTGATTTTGTTACTCCTGCACTTCTAATTTTAATTGGCTCAGAAGAGCTCAGTGACCACACCCACATCCCTGATCTCTGATCCAGCATCACAAGGTAAACATGTGCATGAGTGATGAATATTAGGGCAAAAATGAACAAGGTTCTCATATATATATTTATATAATAAAACTGTTCTCTCACAAATCTTTGGACAAAAGGCAGCTGCGTCTGCAGAGCCACTGCAGCAGGGTCAGGGTTCTGTCTTCACGTTAATGAAACACTTTGCAATAGTTTTACTTTAATATTTCAAAATCATTGCGATGCTCTACTGAGCTGTAATGGGGAGACCTCTGTCTTTGCTACTTAGGCTCAGCACTGCAGAAACTGTACTACGTAACTTCTGGAGAAGGGTTGCCCCCTTCCTCTTGATTTCAGGACAGTGCTGTAAAAGTGTATAACACCCTGCAACTGTAGGGGGAGCCCAGGAGCAAACATATCAAATAAAATAAGCAGCTGGTGAACAAGAATCTAGCACTGATTTTATAACAGCTTCTTCTTCTTTCGGCTGCTCCCTCCTAACAGAGGGGTCGCCAGAGTGTCGCCAACCGTGACCCGCACCATCGTTCGGCAAAGTTTTTACACCGGATGCCCTTCCTGACGCAAGCCTAGCTATTTTTTCCGGGCTTTGGGACTGGCACTGCATTCCAGTGGCTAGGTACATACACTCACACCTACAGACACTACTGAGTCGCCAATCCACCTACCAACGTGTGTTTTTGGACTATAGGAAGAAACCCACACAGACACAGGGAGAACACACCACACTCCTCACAGACAGTCACCTGGAGGAAACCCATGCAGACACAGAGAGAACACACCACACTCCTCACAGACAGTCACCCGGAGGAAACCCACGCAGACACAGGGAGAACACACCACACTCCTCACAGACAGTCACCCGGAGGAAACCCACGCAGACACAGAGAGAACACACCACACACCTCACAGACAGTCACCCGGAGGAAACCCACACAGACACAGGGAGAACACACCACACTCCTCACAGACAGTCACCCGGAGGAAACCCACGCAGACACAGGGAGAACACACCACACTCCTCACAGACAGTCACCCGGAGGAAACCCACACAGACACAGGGAGAACACACCACACTCCTCACAGACAGTCACCCGGAGGAAACCCACGCAGACACAGGGAGAACACACCACACTCCTCACAGACAGTCACCCGGAGGAAACCCACGCAGACACAGAGAGAACACACCACACTCCTCACAGACAGTCACCAGGAGTTGCGTGACTGCGACACTACCTGTTGCGCCACTGTGCCGCCCAGCTTTTAAGGTGAAATAAAAGAAGATGAAAAAAAAGAAGCTTGCAGCTTTGTGTCACATTAATGGTGCAGCAGTTTCATTCAGGCACCCGTAACTGCTTCACTGTTTAAGGTGTAACAAAAACGTCAAATAAGACGGGTTAAGATTGTGGTAATATAAAGGGAGCATTTAAGGTGGAAATGAACTTTGGAGAACTCAGTTTAGCAATAGAAGTAACTACTTCTCTAATTAATATGGAATTTTCAGAGTGAACCGATGGAGTTTAAAGGAGTATCAGATTCATTAAGACTGTGTTCACATTATCACTTTTCTGCTTCAAAGTTTGGTTCATGTAGTTTACTGTGGAGCACCAACGCTTTTAAAGTTGTGGAGAGTTCAAAGCCCACGCTCCAGACCCCCACTTCTAAATATCTTCCCAGTTACTGGGCTATTATTAATTAACAATCTAACCTCGGGAAGAACTGTCCCAAGGTTTACCTCACTGCTGTTTCCGCAGCTCAGTCTCAGTCTTTTATTCCTCTTTTGATTTCTTCATAGATTAGCTTCATCTTTGGATGATACACTAACTTGACTCGAGGGGGAGACGAGGGGGCATTCGTTAATTTGCGGGGCCTTACACAACATGCGAAGTGAGCGTACAGGGCGGTCCGGCTCTGCCTCCTCCTTCCATCATGTCACTCTGAGGACCACTGCTGAGTGACGCCTGCAGGACCACGCGTGTGACCTCCACACACACACACACACACACACACTTTCACAGTTCCTTCTTGACATCTCCTATTGATGATGGGATGCAAGGTCAGGACCCCAGCTATTCACCCGCAGATGGTAACACGATAGATACGAGCAGGATGTGAAGGAACAGAGATTACACACACACACACACACACACACACACACACACACACACACACACACAGGCTGCCTTCTGCTGTCAGATCTAATATCCCCTCCCCTGGGGTTTAACTGTGAGAGAATTTCTAAAAACAAGAAATACCATGACATAAATATTATTGTGTGTGCTTGTGTGCATGTGTGTTTGGGAGGGGGGGTGGACGACACCAGATATTCATCACATTGTGGGGACTTTTTGTCTTATGGGGACAAAAATCATTACATTTTAAGATGAAGATGTGTTCAAATTAGGGTCAGTGCTAGTGAAACAGTAGTTATTGTTAAGGTAAGAGTAAGTCTCCACGAGAATATGTGTGTGTGTGTGTGTGTGTGTGTGTGTGTGAACCTGGTTTGCAATAAACACGAACACACCAGGGGGGTGACAGTTGTCTACACACAGTGTGTAAAGGTTCCATAGAGGGGGCAGTCTGGAGCAGCTGCACACGAGCCTGAACCCCCACACCCCCCGCCCCAAGCTCAATGCCATCAAATGCTCAAAACAATGTTCTACCACCTCTAGTGTAAAGCCTTCCCAGACGAGTGGAGGCTGTTACTGCAGTGAAAGGGGGCCCAGTCTCTATGAACACCCTGTGTTTCAGAAGCCACATGTCCACAAACGGATGTCCTTTTGGTCAGAAGGCGCCCACAGAGTGATGGTTGACCACAGCTGTGTCCGGTCTGTCCCTCGAGGAACTCAGACACATTTGGGAGGAAGCCTGTAAACGTCCGTCTTTGAAAACGTCCCGGACTCCCCGTCTTTGGAGGATAAACGGAGTCTGACCCGCTCCGAGGATTAAAGTCTAAAACTGCGTCCTTATGCCGATCCGTAACAAACTAATCATCCTAATAACTCCCTAATGCCCAACTCCCCCGCACCAACAAAACACACACACACACACACACAGACAAAGCTCATTTATTTGAGACTAATTAATCACACTCCATTACTTCTGTCCCTGTCCAACACGAAGACCCCAGGTACCTTCACAGTACAGTCCCCACTAAAGCTCAGATCCCCTCATCCACTCCTTCATCCATCCATCTATCCATCTGTCATACATCCCCTCATCCATCTATCTATTCATCCATCCCTCTATCATTCACCCCTTCATTTATCTGATCCCTCTCTTCATCCATCTATCTATCTATCTATCTATCTATCTATCTATCATCTATCCATCTATCTATCATCTATCCATCTATCTATCTATGCATTAAATTACAGTGATTATCATAAAGGGTACTGACCGTGTGAAGTGGTCACAGAGGTTCCCCACCAGTTCTCCCACTCTGTCCAGTGTGGGCCCCAGCTGGCCCCTCTGTAGAAACACCAGCACATCTTCCTGAGAGGCAGTGTGTAGCGCCACCATCTGGTCGGCTCCACTCGTTACACTCAGACTATTCACCTGAGGGAGGAGGACAGGGTTAAACACAGTGCACATCCATCGTTTCTTTAATCGGGGCATGGGGGTCAGTGGGGTACAGCTACAGGTACGGCCTCCACTCTTCTGGGGAGGGGTTAGACCACATCTCCTGGGAAAAACTGCTGAGGGTTTGATTGCATTCAGACATGGAGGCCAATCAGAAATTCAGGTCATACACGACCAGTGCTAACAGTCCGAAGCTAGGAACGACCATTATCCATAACCATGTCCGTATGAACTCAGGCCAGAGCTGTAGACCAAACACTGACCTCTTTTCCACTGTAGAGGCAAACTGGTTCTAGGAGGGGTGTGTGGGGTCAGTCCACCCAAGTGTGTGATTGGGTGGCATCAGTTTTGCTGACCAAGAAAACTACTCAATTATTTGTCAGTCGTTCTCATAGACTCTCCAAGCCAGAACATGCTCAGTGAGTGTGTGTGTGTGTGTGCCCTTGGGATCGCACTTGCAATCCTGAGGATAGCTACAGGACATGGCAAAACAAACCTGATGTATATTTAGAACCAGCCAGTTACCCACTCTTCAATAAGAGGGTTCTCTCCAAGGGTTCAAGGGATCAAAGATATTGGTTCTATTTAGAACCATGAGCTCTGTCACGCAGACACAGGGAGAACACACCACACTCCTCACAGACAGTCACCCGGAGGAAACCCACGCAGACACAGGGAGAACACACCACACTCCTCACAGACAGTCACCCGGAGGAAACCCACGCAGACACAGGGAGAACACACCACACTCCTCACAGACAGTCACCTGGAGGAAACCCACACAGACACAAGGAGAACACACCACACTCCTCACAGACAGTCACCCGGAGGAAACCCACGCAGACACAGGGAAAACACACCACACTCCTCACAGACAGTCACCTGGAGGAAACCCACGCACACACAGGGAGAACACACCACACTCCTCACAGACAGTCACCCGGAGGAAACCCACGCAGACACAGGGAGAACACACCACACTCCTCACAGACAGTCACCCGGAGGAAACCCACGCAGACGCAGGGAGAACACACCACACTCCTCGCAGACAGTCACCCGGAGGAAACCCACGCACACACAGGGAGAACACACCACACTCCTCACAGACAGTCACCCGGAGGAAACCCACGCAGACACAGGGAGAACACACCACACTCCTCACAGACAGTCACCTGGAGTAAACCCACACAGACACAAGGAGAACACACCACACTCCTCACAGACAGTCACCCGGAGGAAACCCACGCAGACACAGAGAGAATACACCACACTCCTCACAGACAGTCACCCGGAGGAAACTCACGCAGACACAGGGAGAACACACCACACTCCTCACAGACAGTCACCCGGAGGAAACCCACGCAGACACAGGGAGAACACACCACACTCCTCACAGACAGTCACCCGGAGGAAACCCACGCAGACACAGGGAGAACACACCACACTCCTCGCAGACAGTCACCCGGAGGAAACCCACGCAGACACAGGGAGAACACACCACACTCCTCACAGACAGTCACCCGGAGGAAACCCACGCAGACACAGGGAGAACACACCACACTCCTCACAGACAGTCACCCGGAGGAAACCCACGCAGACACAGGGAGAACACACCACACTCCTCACAGACATTCACCCAGAGCGGGACTCGAACCAACAACCTCCAGGTCCCTGGAGCTGTGTGACTGCGATACTACCAGTGCTCTGCCTGGTTTTATGATTTCTAAATGAAAACAGTTGCAAACACACTTAACACATACCCACTTTCACACACGGCTGTATATCACATCGATTCTCATTCTCCACTCTCAGATAAACTCCCTTATTTTAAATCAACATTAAATTGACATCTGTGTATTATTTTCTACCACAAACCAGGTTACATAACCCAGCGCCATCCTCACAAACAGAGCGATTAAAATGTGTCACGTTATCCTCCTGGCTCTGAGCTGACGCATCAAGTTCCCTCCACAATAATAAACCCATCCTAATCACTGCAGGGGGATTAACAGAGCACTGACCTGGCAACCCTGGCTAAAGCACAGGGTTCCCAGAAAATACACAGCACGAAAAAACAGTGCTGCTGTCTGAGTCTGAGAAAAACCCAGCCACGGTGGACTACTTTCACTTGCACACACACACACACACACACACACACACACATTTAAAAGGGGAGCTTAAGGTCACTGCATCTTTGAAGGACAGTACTTTGCAAGTTACACTGTACACAAGGGGGCATTTCTTTTAATACACCATTACAAATTTAAAGGGGATATATTGCATAAAAATACATTTTGACTGCATGTGCACATTAAAGAGGTTATCTCGAACCCACCAACCCATACACTGTGAAACAGGATCACCCCCTTAGGATCGCCCTACCCCCTTGTCTGAGTCTGTCCAATCACAGCGCTGAACCCGTGTTTACAAGGTTAAACACAGCAAATCAGACATAATGAGCGTGGAGAAGTAAGAGCACTGAGTAATAACGGAGAAGAAAGAGAACAGAGTGAAAACGGCTAAAAACCAGAGCTTCTGCTCCTCGCTCCTCACTGCTGTGCGCTCGGGGTTGGGGTGAACAGCGAGCGGCTCGTTATCATTTAAAGGAACAAACGCTGAAATTGGCAGTTCTGAACAGAGCAGTTTATACAGGGGGGAGGACGCTACTGTGGGGTTTGATCCTTGTGGTGTTTTGACCACATTCACTTTAAAGCATAAACTGCTACACAACACGTGCTACAGATGTGGGGTTCCTCCCTGCAGATACTTCAACCAAGCGACGGGGCAGGTGTGACAGACTGGCGGAAGAGCAGGGAGGGGAGACCTCACATTAAAACACTGCTGTAAACATCCCTGTGTTTTTTAAAGCTGTCCCTGCGCTTCTCCTTCACGGAGATGTGATCCTGTTACAGCTGAAGACAAATGAAGAGTACATCCACAGAGCCACGCCATGCATTTGATTCCATATATATATATATATATATATATATATAAGGCCAAAATGTCCTTAGATTGGAGCTTGATTTTCCCCTTTCTTTTTGAGGTCTTGATCACAGTTCCATCACTCCAAAGAACACAGTTCCACAGTTCCACAGCTCAACACTGGTAGCAGGAGGGGGGCTCATGTGTTTCCCATTTGTTCTGGAGATTTTACACACTGTGTACACTGTTGAGCAGCAGTGTCTTCACTGGGTGCAGCCTAAAGTAGCTGCGTTCACTCTTTATAACAATAGTCTACAACATTTAGACTTGCGTGCGTGTGTGTGTGTGTGTGTGTGTGTGTGTGTGTGTGTGTGTGTTTGAGAGGGGCTCAGACTGTCGGTGCCGCAGTGTGACCAAATCCCTCCTGCACAATACACCAGCATTCTGCTCACGGGGCTAACCGAATGTAGGTCACACACCTCTCTCACACACACTCACATGGCTCCGGTGGTCCAGTTCACACACACACACACACACACACACACACACTCACACAGACCGATGGACAGAGAGGCAGCCTGTCCAAGCAGAGTGACCTTATTAAATGATGCAGAAACTCAGCGCTTGTATTCTGTTCTGTTGGTGTGTGTGTGTATAGTTTATTGTGTATGTACATGCCTGTGTGTTTGTGTGTGAGGTGTGTATCAGGTGAGCTCAGGGTGACCCTAAACCTGCTGTGACACAAAGAATGTGACCTACAGCTGATATAAAATGGCGCAGCATGGGATCATTATGAATTCTGCAGTAATTAATCTCCATTCATTTGACCTATGTGTGTGTGTGTGTGTGTGTGTGTGTGTGTGTGTGTGTGTAGGTACCAGGTATATATCACATTGTGACTAAACCTGTTTACACCCTCACCTCGTGGTTAATTTTATTAATTTTTTGGGTATGTTTCCACCAAATGAAGGGATGTGTGTGTGTGTGTGTGTGTGTGATGTGTGTGTGTGCGATGTGTGTGTGTGATGTGTGTGTGTGTGTGTGTGTGATGTGTGTGTGTGTGTTTGTGTGTGTGTGTGTGTGTGTGTGTGATGTGTGTGTGTGATGTGTGTTATGTGTGTGTGTGTGTGATGTGTGTATGTGTGTGATCTGTGTGTGTGATGTGTGTTATGTGTGTGTGTGTGTGATGTGTGTATGTGTGTGATGTGTGTGTGTGTGTGTTTGTGTGTGTGTGTGTGAGTGGAGGGGAGTTCATGTTTTAATGGGACACAGATTGCCTTGGTCTTCAAGACCAAGTGTTGACTGGAGGTGGTTGGTTTAAAGCCGCCTTCACCGATGTATTTGTGGCTGAATGCCACCAAACCCTCACAGAAATGTTCCAGTATGTAGTGTAAAGTGTAAAGTGGTTTTTAGAGAAGTAGTGGGTTTTACAGCAACAAAACAGGGATGACCTCCTTTCAGAAGACATGTCAGGAGAGTGGGTGTCTGCAAATATTTGGCCACATTTAACTGGACTCGTCCGAACTGCGTGTGAAAGACGTACTGACCGTGTCTATAGGAATCCGCTTCTGGACTTTGAAGTGTTTCTTGGGCTCGAGTCTGTAGATGTGTTTATCTGTGATGAGTAGAGCTCTGTCCTTGGTGTTATTGAACCAGTTCAGCTACAGAGAGAGAGAGAGAGAGAGAGAGAGAGAGAGAGAGAGAGAGAAAGAGAGAGACACAGAGAGAGAGAGAGAGAGAGAGAGAGAGATTAATGACCATAAAAAACATAATTGTTTTTTGCACTCCGTCTACGCAGCTTTTAATGTATGTTCTCACTTCTCTCCTTTATTCATTTCACACTCAATTTTTCTAAAATCCAAGCCCAGAGAGAGAGAGAGAGAGAGAGAGAGAGAGAGAGAGAGAGAGAGAGAGAGAGAGAGGCAGTGAGAGAAATAGAGACAGACAGACAGAGAGAATGAGAAAGTGAGCCAGAGCGTGAGAGTGAGAGAGCTAGAGAGGAAGAAGGAGAGCATAGGAGAGTGAGAAAGTTTGAGAAAGTGAGAGAAATAGAAGGAAAGAGGCAGAATGAATTAGAATGAGTGAGTGTGTATGTATGGATGAGTGATATATATATATATATACATATATAGGGTGAGTCAAAAGTCTCAGGACACCCTTTTATTTCCAGAATGGAAGGTCAAATGACATATCTGAATACCCCCTGCAAGTAACGTGTTAGGCTGTGCCCAGAATATGGCCGCCATCTTGTATGCCGCCATACTGCTTCAAAGTTTTTCCAATGGGAAGTTTAGCATATCAAAGCATGTCATGTAGCATATCAAAGACAACCAGAATTGCCTCAGAAATTGATTGCCCCAGATTTGAAAAATCACTTGTGGTTCAAAAGTAATCAGCACAAAAAAATGTAAAACGTTGTTGTTTGTTACAGGATCGTTACAGGATCGACCAGACACTAAATGCTTAACGCCATCTTCGGTCAGAATGGATGGGAACACTGTTTCCTGTAGCACTGTCAGACAGCGCTGATTACTTGCCGGGACTATTCAGTAAGTAAAAGTGTGCACATGTGTGAGTGAGATAGTACAGTAGTAGCAAAGTGTAAAGAACTGAAAGAGATCTGTGCAGTTTTATGACAGAACAGGTGAAAGTGAAAGTGAAGATAGAAAATGAGAAAATGAGTGAGTGAGAGTAAAAGAGTGAGGAACAGAGAGAAGTGTCAGAGGTGTGGGAGAGGACAGAGAGAGAGAAGTACATAGTGTATGTGAGAAAACAGGAAAGAGGACAAACTGTAAATAATGTGTAAATGTAAATCTCTAGGTGAGAGAACGAGAGAGAGAGAGAGAGAGAGAGAGACAGACAGACAGAGAAAGAGAGAAAGAGAGACAGAGACAGAGACAGAGAGAGAGAGAGAGAGAGAGAGAGAGAGAGAAGGATTATTTTACCATCCTGACGAATCCTGAGAAGAGGACCTGACTGTACTGGTCTTTGTTCTTCAGCTCTTTGGTGATCCGTATAAAATTGGAGCTGGTTAAAGGACAGTCTCTGGCCTGGACACAGGAACAAGCACAACATATAAACACTGAGATTCAAAAGTCAGAGACCACCTTTCATTCACTTACATTTCTAGACAAAATGACCACTAAGATAATCATCAGTGAAATCATGTGATCAGATCCTCACACACATTCTAATAATCTAGCATCATGCCACAAATGAAGCTAATATCACCCTGTCCAAAGGGATATAACCAGCTCTGGGTTGAGGAACAGTGGAGGTGTGTGCTCTGGAGTGATGAAGCTCCATCCAGTACTTTTTAAGATGAGCTGGAATAGTGCTTATAATTTACAACTGATCAGCCATCATCAGTACCTGACTTCTCTCATGCTCTTGTGGCTGCCATCATCAAACCCTCACAATAATGTTCCAAAGACATCTAGTAGGTAAAGCCTTCCCAGAGGAGAAGCAGCTCTTCATGAGATGGGTAACAAAATCACTGTTGACACCCTTTGTTTCAGAAGAAGTGTCAGATGGACCATAGAGTGCATTGATGTCTCTTAGTCACTGACTGATCTCAACTGAAACTATGCATGGACCACCATTGAGCATGTAACGCCACCCCCAAACCCTGGCAGATCTAAAAATACGAGAGCTATAAGTGAGACATGATCAAACAAGGACATAAGAACAGATATTTCAAAGTGTAAATGCCAGAGGGAAGGGATTAAAGACCATGGCTTTGCTGCAGGAAAATACATGCTGCGTGTGTTTAGCACATTTTATGGATCTCTGACTCACGGAAGACAACGGATTGCTTCAAAGCTGCCGTGATTCATCCGCTAACATCAACGTAACCTGAGCTGACAGGAGCCGTGAAGTATTTCACACACTATGTTGAATTAGCTTCTTCCAAATGTATGTATTACGTCCTTGTGAATATATTATACTGACACAACTGTCTTGCAGTTTAAGAAGTGTAAACCTGAATAACGAAATGTGAAACACTC